>NW_022589728.1:13796761-13927218 GCF_004348235.1 Phoca vitulina | reverse complement strand
TATATATATATATATATATATACCAGCTTTCAGCTTTCAGTGGACACTCGGGCTGCTACCATAATTTGGCTATTGTAAATAATGCTGCAACAAACATTAGGGGTGTAGGTATCCCTTTGAATTAGTGTTTTTGTATTTGGGGTAAATACCCAGTAGTGCAATTCCTAGATTGCAGAGTAGTTCTATTTTTAACTTTTTAAGGAAAATCCATACTGTTTTCCACAGTGGCTGCACCAGTTTGCATTTCCACCAACAGTGCAAAAAGATTCCTTTTCTCCACATCATTACCAACACTTGTTGTTTCTTGTATTTTTGATTTTAGCCATTCTAATTGGTGTGAGGTGATATCTCATTGTGGTTTTGATTTGTATTTCCCTGATAATGAGTGATGTTGAGCATCTTCTCATGTGTGTGTTGGTGATCTGGATGTCTTCTTTGGAAAAATGTCAATTCATGTCTTCTGCCCATTTTTAATTGGATTATTTGTTTTTGGGTGTTTTGGGTGTTAAGTAATATCAGTTTTTTATATATTTTGTATACTAACCCTTTATCGGCAATATCATTTGCAAATATCTTCTCCCATTCAGTAGGTTGCCTTTTAGTTTTGTTGATTGTTTCCTTCTCTGTGCAGCAGCTTTTTATTTTGATGTAGTCCCAATCCTTTATTTTTGCTTTTATTCCCCTTGCCTCAGGAGATGTATCTAGAAAAAATGGTGCTATGGCCAATGTCAGAGACATTACTTCCAGTGTTCTCTTCTAGGATTTTTATGGTTTTAGGTTTCACATTTAGGTCTTTTCCTCATTTTGGGTTTATTTTTGTGTATGGTATAAGAAAGTGGTCCCGTTTCATTCTTTGCATGTAGCTGGGCAGTTTTCCCAACACCATTTGTTAGAGACTGACTTTTTCCCACTGTATATTCTTTCCTCCTTTGTTGAAAATTAATTGACCATATAATTGTGGGCTTATTCTGGTTTTCTATTCTGCTCCATTGACCCATGTGTCTGTTTTGTGCCAGTACCATACTGCCTTGATGACTACAGCTTTGTAATATAAGTTGAAGTCTGAATTATGATACCCCCATTTTGTTTATCTTTCTCAAGATTGCTTTGGCTATTTGGGATGTTTTGTGGTTCCATACAAATTTTAGGATTGTTTGTTCTAGTTCTGTGAAAAATGCTTTTGGTATTTTGATAGGGATTGTGTTAAATCTATAGATTGCTTTGAGTAGTATGGACATTTTAACCATTTTTGTTCTTTCAACCCATGAGCATGGAATGTCTTTCCATCTCTTTGTGTTGCCTTCAATTTCTTCCATCAATGTTTTATAGTGTTCAGAATATAGGTCTTTCACCTCTTTGGTTAAGTTTATTCTTAGATATTTTATTATTTTTGGTGCAGTTGTAAATGGGATTGTCTTCTTAATTTCTCTTTGTGCTGTGTCAATATGAATGTATAGAAATGCAACAGATTTCTGTACATTGATTTTATATCCTGTGACTTTACTAAATGTCCACTGCTCTATGAAGTCTTATCTAACTGCTCCTCCCCTCCCCAAGCTTCACCATACTCCTCCTTCTGGCCTCAAAGTTCCTAGAGTACTTCAGTCAAACTGAAGTTGACTTAGGGGGGAGGGTGAGAAACAGATTTGGATAGAATTAGATAGAATTAATGTACCCTGAGATCCCTAAAGATGTGTTTAATGTCCATGTCTAATGGAGAAAGCATTAGCAAAGTGTGATTGTGAATAAACATGTGAACATATATGTGTGGCAAAAGAGAGCCAGCCATGTGTTCTGGTAAAACCTCCAGACTCCTATTGCCTGGGCCCAGATCCTGCTCTACCAGGGATTAGCTCCATGGAGTTGAGAAACAGATTACTTCATTTCCTTTTCTGTAAAGTGAAAATCATAATAAAGGTATTTAACACAGAAGTATTATAAGGATTATATGAGTAAATTAACATGAAGCCATTAGAACTGCCCCAGACCCCTGGTGAATGTGCAGTAAGAGGTAGGTATTATTTTGATTAGTACAGGTTTTTTTTTTTTAATTCTCTTGATTTTAATTGAAAATTGATGTTGAATTTGGTTACATGATTGATTTTTGTTTTCCTTTTTTTGTTGTTCATTATTTTATACTTTTGTTTTGCTCTTTCCTTTGGAATAATTCAAGCAATAAAAAGTAAAGAAAATCATTAGGAAACACTTTAACTATTCCCTAAGTTTAATATAGCTCATGCTTCTTGTCAAATTATGATTTGATTTTTTTACACTTAACAACACACACACACACGATAATAATTTAAATATAATTTTAATTCATTACCTAAGAGCTTATCTCATTGTATTCTACCAATAATCCCTGAAAAAGAGATTTCTAGAAAATATTTTTAAGTAAGTAAGGAAAAAAAGAATATGTTTAGACAGTATATTTAAATTAACATGAAACTCTCCTTTCTCTTACCAGTTCTTGCTCTTACAAATCTGTAAATTATTTTAGACAGGGATTCCTTACTTGCACTTCTTATTAGAATCATGTAGGAATGTAAATACTGGTAGCTTTTCAGATGAAACTGCAAAGTGAAATGTATTCTGTGCTTTAGTGAACATTTACTCCACTCTTAAAATAAAATAGCAAGTGAAAGATTTTAAGACTTGAGGTCTATTTATTAACAGGCTGCTTAGGACAGCATTTGTACTGTCCTTTCCTGGAAATCTTACTAACTCAACACTAGCCAATCCATCATAGCTACACAAAGGAGACGATGAAAAGCATGCCTGTCTCCTGCACTTAAAATTGACATTAGCCTGATTGGATTGCACAAAGAGTCCTCTTGCAGTCAGCCCTGGTTGACTTCAAAGGATTCATAGACATGGAAGGAAAAAAAATCCAAAGCCAGAAAGAGTTGAGAACCTGGCACAAATTATGTCATTTTTTACTTAAAGCTTAAAACAAAGAGCAAATAAAACAAAACAGAAAACACCAATGACTACAACAAAAACCCTGCTGTTACCAGTTAATTTTAAAACGACATTGGTGTGATTAGTCTAACTACTTGTCATTTAATAGCTACAGGTGGCTCTAAATGTTACAACTCAAGTTTAAGCCAATTTATGTAATTTATGTAACTTATAAAATACATCTTGCTTTGTGAGTGAAGAAAATAAGTAATATTCCTGGAATTCTGCTATGCTTGTTGAACGTTTACAGTGGTGTGGCAAATATAAATGTGTGCAGGACCAGCGGGAGGTATGATATGGAAGCAGTCTGGACGGGGAAGTTGGTGAACTGGGGAGGACAGTCTTATTTAAAGGGCGGCCATTACTCAGCATCATCCAATTGTTGCCTTGCAGGGAGCTGGATCAGCACTGCCTGCTCTTGAAGACTGTCAAGAGAAGGCTGAAAACTGGATCTTTATGTGATCTCTCCCAATTTTTCAACAGTTGCAATTAAATAAAAATTTAAACACTGTGCAGGCTAACAAATGAGTCATATTTATCACATTTCATAGAGAAATCAAGATACAAGGGTGTCTGGAGCAAAAGATGAAAAGGTCGGGTTGTTCAAAAATTCATACTGACAAGAAATCTCTGCTGCTTCTAAGTTGGAAGAGTGATAATGTCGTCCCGAGGTCAGTGGCAGGTGCCTCAAGGCTTCAGATGTCCAAGTCCAGCTTCTGAAGCAGGAGCCTAGGAAAGTTACACTTCTGGGGACGGGCCATTACTGCTGTCCTTGGCACTGCCACCATGAGGACTCTCACATCAGCGGCTCCAGCTGCAGCGAATATTGTGATTACTTCCTGAATTATCCCCACTGCTGCCCCTGTAGCCTCCTCCGTGGGGGACTCCGCAGCGCTGAAGCGGCTGAAAGCGATGTTGTGAGTACTTCCGGAACGGTTGCCACTGCCCATTTCTACGCCTGCAGCTACTCCTGGAGAAAGCTTCAGACACTGGGAGCAGAAAGAGTCTCTGCCCTCTCTAGCTGTGTGGTCTTTCGTCCGTTTTCCCCTAGGCAGATGACACAAGAGATGCTATGCCAACTTCCTCAAGAGTATAGATGCAAAATGCTCCTGAAAATGTGAGAAAACTAAGTTGACGGGTGTGTATGCTTGCAAACGCATGTGTGCATGTGTGTGTGGATATTCTGTAATACAGAATAATGGCATTGCTTGTATCCAGTAATACAGGAATACTTCAACAATAGAAAGACTTTTAATGTCATTTACCACATTAACAGATTGAAGGAGGGAAACCATAGGATCGTCTCAGAAGATGCAAGAAGAAATGTAGGAGAAATCCAATATCCATGTATATTAAAAAGCTTCATACCAAAGTAGGAATAGAAGACAACTTTTTTAACCTGATATGTTTATCTCGAACAAAACCGTCAAAGCTATCATGGTTAATGTTGAAACATAATATTTTCTATAATAGCTAGGAAAAGGAAAGAGCCATCTGATGACACTGCCTGTGTTTATCACTGCTCTGGAGATCCTGGCCAGTGCAGTAAGACAGGACAAAGAAATGTCATAAAAACAGAAAAAGACACAAATTATTATTGTTTGGAAATGTTAAAATTCCCCAAAGAAAATCTGTAATTAACACTATTCAAATCAACAAAGTTTTTGTTTTTAAGATTTTATTTATTTGTCAGAGAGAGAGAGCACAAGCAGGGGGAGCGACAGGTAGAGGGAGAAGAAGGCTCCCCACTGAGCAAGGAGCCCGATGTGGGACTCGATTCCAGGACCCCGGGATCATGAGCTGAGCTGAAAGCAGACGCCCAACCGAATGAGCCACCTAGGCATCCCCCAACAAATTTTTTATATATAAAATCAAAGTAAAAAAAATCAATGAAGTTGTTATAAAACAACAATAACCAATTAGAAAACATTATTTTAAAAATGTAACATTTATAACAGTCTCTGCTATGACTCAGGATAGTGTAACATACTTGAGTCCTAACCCAAATCCACAATGCTGCTTCTTATCACAGGACCTTCTTTTTAAACAAAGGGATTAGGTAGATGGTTGGAAACCTGACAGTTGTGTGGATTCTGGGAAATGCTGCTTCCTCAGTATAAAACTACCTACCATGGACAACCACAATCCACCTTAAAGAGACTGCAAACACTGAAGCTGGGGTGCTCCCTTCCCTAAAATTGATCACTATATATACTTGTTAATTAAGTAAATGCATATTGTTTCAATTATCAAGTCGAATACTTTAAAAGGGGGGGAGAGAAGAACATTTTTTTAAAACAATCTCAAATTTTCGTAAAGATTCACCTTGCATTTTGTAAGTTCAGCCACTGTATAACACCAGCTCATTTTAGTCACTGTTGGTACCATAACCCATTTAGAAATACGGAAGGTCTTTGTGAGCACTGAGTAATTAACCAAACAATAGGCAATACGTCAGCCAATTATTCTAGAGCATAAGCTTATCTTGGAAGGAAATGTGATCATTAGAGGGTTTTGGATCACTTCCCCCCCCCCCCCATTTTAGGAGTATCAAACTAATTCCCCAATGAAATCTAATGTACTAAAATAATCTGATTCGATAAAAGGACTAGCACCCCTATGCCATTTCTAATGAAGAAAATTAATTTTCCTGTTGAAATGTCAGAATTTATACCCACAACCTTTATGAACTAAAATAAATAAACTAATAACAAATAGTTAAAGGGGAAAACTGAAATAGTAGTGCTATCAAAGGGGTTAAATGCTAATGATTTTCCCTTAATAAATAAAAATTTTTGTATATTTTCCTAAGAATAAATTCATCAAGGAAAATAGAACGTATTAACACAGGAGAAACATTCAAATGGAATAAATGAATTTCTTTTCCTTTTTTGAATAAAATTACTGTTAAATAAATAACTGATACACCGAGTTAGATAGATGGAAAAAAAGAATGTGATTAAACAGCTTCTCATTTGGGTGCGCTGCTTACGTATTCAGTCCTGATGATAATGCACTCCAACACAATCGATCACTGATTTTAATTTCCTTTATTGTGTTACAGACAGATGAAAAGGAAAGAATTAAATGAAGGAGTTGTTTAGCCAGGCTGTGCACCATCTCCCTATCCAGATGGCACACACATCCTGTGTTCTTTGCAACATGAGTTTGGCTAAAGCGGCAACGTGCACCCCACCCAACCCATGCAGTTCACAAAGCACTTTCCTTGGAGATGGCGTGAGAGAAGACTTATTTCCTTACTCTTTATGTATGCAAGGGGACCATAAAGCAATAAGAGTCATTTTCATGAATCACGTAATAAGAAAACAATCTCATACTCAGTATGTATTACATGTTCTAAAAATTACAAGATCAATAATAGATGCCTTTGACACTACTAGGGACTCAATGATCAACGGTGTCTTTGCTAATACTTTTCTGTATAATAGGCTTGGCAATTCCTGCTTTTTTTTTTTTTCTTCTCTCTCTTTTTAACTGTGCAAACATTAATCAGAATGTATAATATAAAGTGAAAAAAATTATTGTGTAGAGATGAGAATAATAATTATTTTTTTCTTTAATAAGTTGAGTATTTTCTACAGGAGTAGAGTAAAATCTAAAGAAATGATCTGTAATGAAAAATCTGAAATTTCTTAAGCTTTATGTCCAGTGAGAACACAGCATTTTAAAAGCACTTTATTCTGCACCCAGTTTTACTAGCCAAGCACCATCAGCTCTGAAAACTTTAGCTTGAGAAATTGTTTCTTCAAGGAACTTCCTCAAAATGCTTGACTTTTTCCTGGAAATTCATACATACAGCCTCTCAACTTGGACATCCTGTCAATACAACTGGTTAAAAAAGTAGAAGTACATAGTGACTAAAACAAGGATCTAAACAAGGATCCCTTTTCCCAGACAACCTTCTCCTACGACATCTCCATCCTTGTATCCCCCCAGGGCCAAGCACAGTGCCTGTTTCTGTGTCCAATAAAGTGAAAAGGATAGTCAAGAAATCCTCCTATTAAAAGAAAAGCCACTTTTGTATCCCTTGTCACTGAATCTTGGGATATTTCTCAATAGTTCAGAGAACATTTAAAACATTTCATGCTGTTCTGTGTTCTTCTATGCGATGATCATCCAGGTGGGGCCCGACACAGGAGACACAGGAGAGATTTGGGAAACCTAAGGTTTTTATACTCACAGGTGCAGGCAGAGCATGCGGGACCATGTGGGGAAGATGCAGGGTGGTAAGGAGGCAGAAAGAAGGAGCAGGGGAAGCTAGGGTTGGACTCTTTATTGGGAGTTCCAGGGGAAAGGCAAGGCAGGGTGGGGTAAACAGTTTAGGATTGGCTGTTTGAATAATTTCCGGTAGGTTCATTAGCTTTAGGGGTGGTCCCTAATTGCCCAGGACCTGGTCCTGGTGTGATCAAGCAGAGGCATATTGCCTCCTGGGGTGCACCAACCAGAGAGAGGAGGTGGGGCTCTGGATTGGTCAGTTTGCATATAAAAAGCATGCTTTGGCCTGGACCCTGTAGCTTCAGGAGGTGCAGTCTCTCCCCAGCCAGAAAGGTTTTTAAGATGCCAGAACATCTTACAATACACAGAAATATACAGAATATCCAGAAGCACCTAAAAATATAACCAATACACACATCCTGCTGGAAAGGCTCATGTAAGCCTGGAAGCAGGAAACGTCATGGTCTCCCGTTACTTTCAAGGTCACAGCCACTTCTCTGCGCTACTGCCCACCTTTCCTTTCCTTGCCCAGGATGAAACCTCCTGGTGCTTTCTCACTTATTCTCCATCTCCATGTAATGAGAATAGCAGGGGTAGAGTGGTGCACGGTCGTGGAGGTAGGGAAGGTGATTTATCAGCTGAGCTGAGATTTCGGCACGGCTGCTTTACGTGGCAGAGAGATGGGGCATTTGAGAGGTAAGGCTCTCTCTTCATCTTGTTGAATTCACAGCTCCTTTTTTTTTTTTTTTTTTTTCAGGACCACTGGCAAAAGCGCTAACATATGGAGCCCTGTGAATTGGGCTGACTTCATCCTAAAATCACAGCGGGGTCTCAGGTCCCAGACCACCAGCAGCAAAGACAATGGAGCCTCAGAGCCACTTTCTCCATTTTGGCTTCTCTGTGAGTTTTTCACCAGTCCATCCAATGAGGCTCCTTTCTATCCCCCAGGACTTTCTTCTCTAACACAGGTCACCCAGTGCAGGGACCTACTCCTCCCCACAACCGTCAGCATGGTCAACGGCTTCCGAAGCAGTTGCAGACCGGGATGACCATTCTATGGGCAGGCACTTCCAGCCCACCCCATGCTCATTTTCTCCTGTGCTGCCACTATTACTGTTCGAACTTGAACTCCCTGAAACCCCTGCTGACAGACCAGATGTGGCCCCTGGCACATAGATATTCTCCTTAGTGTCATGTGTCAGGTAGGAGAATCCAGTCACACTAAGTTTCCTCTTTGGGGATATTATGGGACATCAGTTATTATTTCTGGATTGTTACAATTCAGTGTGTTCGTCTACTGAAAGGGATTATATCATGGAATGATTGTCTTCCCCAAGGTACTACAATCTTTGTTTTTGATCTTACAAAAAAGTTACTCTATATCAAGCTGGAAAGAAGAGTAAAAAAATAAAGGCCCATAAATAAATTCTGATTATTTCCTCTCTTCTTCTGGAATGTTTTTATAAAAGTCTCCTGCCTGAAAATGCTTTCCCTGAAGCTGTTTGTCTGAGATGTCAGAATTTGGTGTATGCCATTCGAACTTGACTCCACTTTAAACTCTAGGGCACTGAGAATGTAATCTAAAGAGGATTAATGCCCAAAATTATAACTTTTAGGAAGTTAAACCACCATGAAAAATTACAATCCACTTCAGTGTCTATAAAAGAGTTAGAACAGACTTCCCACCACTTACACTTCAAGGACAAATGATAGGAAAACAAACAGCTGTGTCCAAGGTCACAGGTACCTTCTCCGTCCTCACCGTGGACCCTGGATACCAGGTTTAGAATGGGATTGAAACCTATTCAATCAATAATAATCATCATAAAAAGTGTGTCCCTGTAACTCCATGCAACTACTTTCCATAAATTTTCACTTCATGGAATTGAACTGCGAGTGGTTCTGAGGCATTCAGAGTGTTCTCATTGTCATGTGGGGGACACAGTGCAAGAAGCCCCCTTAAATATCAGACCTCAAGGTCAAGGAGAGGAGAACACTGCCTTTGTGTTTCCTCCCATCCTGAAACAGTGTGCTAAGTGGCCACCCTGATGGAAGGCAAGAAACAAAGATCCGAAGCAGCAGGCATTGTCCTCGGAAGAACAAGGCAGAACATGCAACACAACACATGAAAAATGTGTCCGAAGGAAAAAGACAAAAAGTTCTTTTCTCTTGCCATAAATAAAGAGAATAAAAAAGGCAGCAGAAGAAAAGTGTGCACACAATGCAAGATGGTCTGTAATGTGTGACTTATTATCCATGTATTTTTGTCAGTGATACACTACTCTTTGATTCGAGATGCCACAGTTGGAACCTAATTAAAAATAAGATGGTGTAGAAAAAGAAAGGTGACAGCAAACGTTACGTAGAATGATGAAACTACCTTCATGAAAGTAGAAGGGCATCGATGATTGCTTTAAATCACCATCTCAGACCTGATAAAGATTATGCCTTTAAGCTTCCATTTCCTTTTCTACCTCACAAATTGATTTGAAAAACAATGAACTGCTGTTTGCGAAGCACTTATATCCTTGAATAATGATTGTAGTAAGAAGGGAGGCGGTGGTCAAAGGAGGAAGTATTCTTTTCAGAGCTGAACAGGTTTTAAGCAGTGACTTCAGCTCTGAGTCTCCAGCTGCCTGGGTCCGGATGATCTCTTAGGAAGCAGTAGTTACCCACAGAAATTCTCAGACCCTGAGAGCTTGATCTCCCCATCAGATCGAAGCTGCCACTCTCAGCTCTCTTTTGGGAGATAACATCAAGAGTCATTTGTGCATCCTCCCCCCCCAAATTGAAAATTAGTTAACTATGTCACTCCACCTGAAAGAGAAAATTCATGGCATTCATAGGAATGGAAAATTCATAGGATGTTGAAAAGATAAAACCTCTCTGTGTCCCTAGTTATCAAAAAGAAAAAAAACCAGGTAAATTGCAACTAATACTGGAGTGTCAAGTCTCAAAAGTGCCAGGTTGTTTATATTTTCCGCAATGCTCTTAACACTAAATTAGGAAAGATACTAAATAGCATTGGAACTGACAGACTGTAGAAAGTGATATCAACAAAACTGCTCAGAAATAGAAGGAAGTCTTAGCTTTAAACGTCAAGTCCAAATTGGTCTGTAGATAGAGAAAGATTCCCTCCTGGAAAAAAAAATTGTAGCCAAACGCTCATCAATAGAGACAAAAGATGAGCTTGGCAAACTCATTATAGTGCCAGTGAAGCTGTTTGATAAACCACAGGACAGAGACAAAGCTCTCTGTTAAAAGAGCAGT
This sequence comes from Phoca vitulina, assembly GCF_004348235.1. NCBI lineage: Eukaryota > Metazoa > Chordata > Mammalia > Carnivora > Phocidae > Phoca > Phoca vitulina. Next base: position 13,916,751 of record NW_022589728.1, on the reverse strand, counting down.
CTGAGGCTCTCCACTCAACCTGCCAACTGCAGCTAACATGAACATCTCTTAACAAGAAATGTGCAGGGGGTGGAAAAATGAAGGCGCGATTCACTGAATGAGACAGAAAGCTCCAGATAAGTCAAAGGCATTGCCTGAAATGCCTGGACTTGGTTAGAAGCCAAAGCCCAATGATGCAGCAAAAACATCTGCAATCAACTGCTCAGAAGAGATCAACATTCAGCACACCCCAAACTTAGCTAACTATTCATTTAAAAATTCTACACATCTGGGGCAGGGCAAGACTGAACAATGAGCTGGGCCAAATGTCATTCATGGGAGAAATAATGAGGGCTGAATATTGGAACAACCATCTCTTCCTGCCTGACTCAAAATGTCCTTGCAGATTAAGCTCTGTTCAGATCGTCTGGGACTTCACATGGGGTCTAGATGTGTAGGCCTACACACTTCGCTCGGAATGAGTCCCAGTCTGCTGGGCTCGACAAATGTTACTCTAAGCTATTGAGAGAATTTGAGCCAGAAATAATATGTGCTCAACGATGCAAAATGGGATAGTACTGCTTTGAAGAGATAGGCTTGTGACAACCGTGGGGATGCTCCCCTTCTAGAGAACCTCCTGAGAAGCGGAGGACTGACAGCCTTCAGCTGCTACACTTCTGAGGGCTCAGTAGGCATGCTGAGGCCCTGTTTCCCCTCCTGCCCCCATCAGTGCAGGAGCAGGGCAGGGCCACGAGAGCAGGCCACCTATGCCTCACGTGGGAAGAATGTAATCCTTCAGATAAGCCTCTGAAAGAGGTAATTTCCTCTGGTTCAGGCTGCGGAAGCAAAAGCATGGGCAGTTTGTTTAACTTGACAAAGAATGTGCCATTGGTTAAGGGCCAGGATCTAAAACCAGGTCTATCACCCTCAAGCCCTGTGCTAACCACCACCCCCTGCCTCCTGTCTTTGGGGAAGGATTTCAAGTTCAGTGTGGCCAGACCTTGACGGGCAATGTGAGGAGTGGTGGGAAATGAGGGTCTCCTCCAAAGGATGCTTTTTGCACAATTTGCAAGAAGACCTGCAAGCCCTTTGAACATGCAGCCAGTGTCCTCTGCAGGGCAGTCCACGGGAGTGAAGGAGAATACGCTGGGAATCTCGGGCTGCTCTCCAAACACTAATAACGCAGCCACCCCATTGCTGGGTCGGCAGGATGAGCTTCAACGAGGGGAGGGTGAGTTAGGTCGGGTGATGAGATTACCCCTCCCCGGAACACCACGTGTAGCGGATGTGTCACAGGCTCCCTTCACAACATTTCTTTCGGTTTCGACTGCGGTGGGCAGTTCCAGAGAAGCTCTCAGCCTGCTTTTGTGCTGCCAGCTCGGCAAACCGAGCATCTTTCGCCGTTCTCTCGTAAGATCTCGTCCAGCTCAGCGGGATCTCCTTTCAGTCTATGCGCATGTGCAGTCTAGACAGGCTGAAAACGTAGCCGCTGCATCAGCGGAAGGGAGACACTGGACAGTTCTGGGGGCGTTCTCTCGGCTTCTTGACAGTCACGGCAACATTGAGCTACTGCTGATTTCAGTAGCCTTCTCGATAATGTGCCCTTATATTGGCTTTTCATCTTTTCCTGTCTCAATTTCCCTGCTTCCTCATTCCCCTGGGATCACCTCTCAAAAAAACAAACAAAAAAGAAAACAAAACAAAAAAACACAGCTGAGCTCTCTAATCCTAGTCACAGGCTTTCCTATCAGGGTAACTTAAACTAAAACAGGTACAGTAAGCGATTCTAGAACATACTATGGATGGGATCTGGTCAATCACAGATATCACCCCGTTTCTGATTAGATGGGGGTGCCTGCATCACGATTACTAAATCATATGTGAGGTGACTGGGATGAGGGACGGGCAAAGGCAAGCATCACGTGGCGCCCTGGCTCTAGCACCTGAGCCCTTTGAGGCAATGGGAAGTATGAAGACTATGGATTTGTCTGACTTTTGCTAACTGCCTTAGATTAGATAAACCATAAGAGACTCTTAATCTCAGGAAACAAACTGAGGGTTGCTGGAGGGGAGGGGGGTGGGAGGGATGGGGTGGCTGGGTGATGAACATTGGGGAGGGTATGTGCTATGGTGAGCCCTGTGAATTGTGTAAGACTGATGAATCACAGACCTATACCCCTGAAACAAATAATACATTATATGTTAATTAAAAAAAAAAAAAGACTAGGCGCAGGTTAGTCAGCTCTCAACCTGGGGCTGTGACAGCCAGGGCTCATGGCAACACTGAGATACCTCCAGTAGCCATAGGGCAAAATGTACTAAAAATGCATCCCAGAATTCATTTTTAAGGCTGCGAGCTCAATGGAGGCTGAATGTGTAATCTCAAGAGGTAGCCCCATGGGGCCCTCATAGGAAATAATGGCACCCCGAAGCCTGGGATAGGGACTCTCAGACATCTGCATCAAACAAAGGTACAAGTAGAAGTGCTTCATTCCCCATCACGTGCAGCAGCATACCTGCAGGATGGGTGCTCTATAGATCTTAGGCCCCCCTGGATTAGAAGTCCGGGGGGAAAAAACAACAAACATGACACCAAGAGACAGTGAGGGCCAGTTTCCCCTGAAACTGGAGCTCTGATTCATAATTTTAGACTCCTTATTTCAGCATCAAAAGGAATTCTGTTTTTTAGTGTAATTGTTTCTGATTACTATCAGGAGCTCAAGGGGGAGTATGGTTGCAACTTGGGGATCCCCTGGGGTCCTTTGGTCCTCCCATGCCTGATGATTACCGGATAATTGTAACAACCATTGCCGAAAAAAGGGCGAAGCAATCAAGAATGTGGATCCCCCCTGGGATGAAGGTCTGTATCTCTCTACCAGGTGAGCAACTGAGTTCTGCAGCAGTGTGGGCTGAGGGTGAGGGAAATCTAGGCGGCGTTGTTGCAGACAGTGATGATAAAGTCCAACCGTGGACTTGATACCAGTTGCAGTAGGGACAAGTAGTAGCTTGTTCTACTAAACCTACCTTCATCAAGCTTTCTGTTAGAAATTGGAGCCAGTCTCCACCTTGAAAATATATTGGCCAAGTGGACATAGTGAGGGACATGCTGCAATCTGAATAGTGCAACAGGCCGGACTGTAGCAGATGCCACTGGTCCATTTCATTTCCAGCCGCACCTGCAGTAGACAGAGGCATGAGGACTCTGACTCACCTTGCTGTACCTCAAATGAGCATGGCCTGAATCAATGCTCCAGGGCTTTCTGAGATGCCGATGGACCTTGCTTGGTCTGCTTGTAGGCATAGCCTGAAGCCAATACCCTTGGAAGTGACCTTCAACCAATGGGAGATGAGTGCCAGTGAATAAAGGCTTCAGCCTCCTGACTTCCATGAGGACATTTCTGGAAAGTATTCTGTTCATTTCACAGAGATTCTGAATGAATTGCCCAGTTGCCGTTGGCAATGGAAACAATAGCACACACTTATATCCTTTTCCTCCTTCTGTGTCTTTCTGTCTCCCTCCCTTCCTCCCTTGTGCTTCCTGAGATCATCTCTCAAACTACCTGCCCTGAAACCCCTTCTCAAGCTCTGCTTTCAGAGGAAACCAAACTAAAACACACAAAATGTCTCCAGAATCTTCATGTTTTCTAACTGATAACAAATGTGCTCATGCCTGCTAGAAGGGTAGCTGGATTGAATGTTGGATAAGGAATATTTATTATTTAGAGCCCAAGAGCAGTATGAGTCTGGGGTAGTGCCAGATTTCAGATTTCCATTGCTTTGCAGAATCTTCACCATAAAACTTGGTGGAGGTGCTGAAAACCCACAGTCACAGCCAGACGAGTTATTGCTACTGGAATTTTTAAGTCACTCAGATACCATATTTTTAGAAAAAGCCTACCCCAGAGCAAAATTGGAGGCATTGGAAGGAAATATACCTTATAGGCCTATAATTTTTTACCTTTCAGATTCCCTTACATATCCAGTTCAAGCTATCATTAATATTGCTTTGGGGCACTCCATGGTGTCCCCAGTGAGCAGTCTGCTACTAGCTCTAACCACTTTCGAAGAAACATGAAGTTCAAGCAGTGTCTAAAAGCTTAGATCAATGAGTCATGAAGAAGCTAAATGGGATGACTAGCCTTCACCGAATTCCCAGACCCAAGCGCAACAGAGGAATGCTGACAGATGCTCTCTCAGGCACAGCAGTTAAAATAACACTTAGCACTTAGCAGTTTCCAGTCCCAAATTATTTCCTGAAATCTTGTATATTCCATAGCCATGCCTTTGAAATATGTGCTGTGGCTCTTACTTTTCTAAATAGAGGAAAAGGGATGAAAAGTGACTTATTTATTTGTTAGAGTGGACAAAAATTTTTTACATTGGAATTTAGTGGGTCCTGAGTTCAGGAACATTTTTCCTGTGGCTGTTCAGAATTCAAACTGGACTGACGTGTCATCCAAGGAGTTATTTTTTTTCTGTATGCTATATCTTGCAGTTTTCTAGAAGCACATGCCATCAATGAGTTCTCCGAATGGGAGGCACTGGCTTTAAGCTTTTGAGAGTGAGGAATGTTTCTGTTGCACTCCACAGGCCACAGAAGTCATGGAGAACTTGAAAATCATTGTCGAAGACAGTAAAAGAGTATTTACTATTCCTTACTTATTTTGAATAGACAAAAGAGGCGGTGCAGACTAGAAGGAGTAGATTGACAGGAGCAGGGAGGAGACCCGACATCTTGTTGTGTGCCCACAAGTAATCCAAAATTAAGCTTTTCCTTTATGAAGCTACTGAGTTGAACAATGTCTCATTCAGAGTGCTTAATGCAGAAGGTGTGTACAAGGACTTCATTTTTGTATATATTACAAAACTTCCTTTGAAATGTGGTTAAAATGAATCCATTATTAAATGGTTTCAAGTTATCTTTTCACATAGATATAATTCCTGAAATTCTGGTCATAGTTATATCCCCGAAAGACTAACAATTTTCTCAACATATATAAATCTAAGGAAAACTAAAAAGTATAGAAGAAGAGAATTACACTAACATAAAGTAACTTACACTAATATAAAGTAAATTTAAAGTAAGGCACTGAGACCTAAGTGCCATTGTCTTAAAAGTCCCTGGGATGCTTACGTCTTAGGTTGAAGTCCAGGTACCTATATTCTTTTTTTTTTAACTTCTTTTTACTATTGTTTATAAAGATTTTTATTCATTTATTCGACCGAGAGAGAGAGAGAGAGAGAGAGAGAGAGAGAGCGCACAAGGAGAGGGGGCGGCAGGCAGAGCGAGAAGAGAAACAGGCTCCCGGCTGAGGCTGATCCCAGGACCCCGGGATCATGACCTGAGCCCAAGGCAGACGCTTAAACGACTGAGCCACCCAGGTGCCCCCAAGTACCTATACTCTTAAGCAAACTCGACTCCTCCCTCCTCCCTCTCCCCGCACACGACTCACCAACTGAGTCCTAGGAGGTGTGGAGAAACAAAACCCTGCGCCTTGTATCCTTCCTCCCCACGTATGGGCAGCAGCAAGTTGCATGAGGTCTGGTTTATAGTCAAGTTGGGATTTATTCTCTCCCCTATCAAAAAGGCTGCCTGTCTGTGTACGGTGCCTATGGTCCTGGGATGCCAGTTCTGCGGGACCTCTCGGTCTCTTCCTCAGGATCATCACCTCACGCCAGGAAATACTGCTCAGCTGACATGGAGAGGGCCTGCTGTCACCCCTCAGAGGGCACAGCTGAGGGACAGGAGCAGTCCTCCAGGGTTCTCTTTGTCTCTTTCTCCGCTCTCTCTGGTCCGCTGTCCACCTCTGATTGTATCAACCTGTAGCAGTTAAGCTGCACTAATAGCTGATTAATTGCTCTGTTGTTTTCAGTAACGCCCTGGGGCATAAATTTCTCTAAGTTCGGCTAGCCTCTGCAGGGATTTTTTTTTTTTTTTTTTTTTGAGGCCAGTATTTGAATTCTGTTCTCACCCTGGGAGGACATTTTTTCCCCCTCTTTCTTTTTATCTGGTTGTCTCTAGAGAAGTAGCTGGCCTTCAACTTGGCTTGCTGTTCTAGTGCAGCTACCAGCATCCTCTTAAGAGCTCTCCATAAACATCTCCATTGTTTTTGAAAGCAACCTTAGCCTCAAACACCCCACACTCAGCTCCAAATAAAGTCTGTCTCTTTTGGGAAAGCTGTGGAACTCTGACCTGCCTCTCTCTCTGAGCCAAATCTCTGAGCCCCTGCTCTTGAGCTGGGACACTCCTGATTTATGAGCAGGATGCTGGCTAGAGGCAGCAGACTTAGGTCATCTCAGCCGGCTACCTTCAGCTTTGAACCTCCACGGATGGGAGGTCTAGGGGGAAGGTGATTAGGACCTGCCAGGCCTAGAGCAGTGGGGTCCAGGTCGAGGAAAGCCCCAACCCCCTAAGAATACTTGGAATTTAGTCTGGGCAACATGGAGCTGAGTAGACTGTAAGAAATCCTGGCAGCCTGTTCCTCCCAAAAGATACCAGAGCCCTTGACTAGGAGCTGTGAGGAGAGGGAGCCCTATTTTCTTAACCGCATTCACCTGAGGAGTGGAGCGTCCCTCTTGCAGAGTTGGGTGGGGAGGAAGGAAGAAGGTCATTGCCAAGTGACACAGACTCTGTTCTAACCCAGATTTAGTAGATTTTTGTTTTGAAGAGGTATTTCTTCATTTTTTATATACCCTTAACACAGTTTCCAGAGACTTTATGTGTGTTTTTTTGTTTTTTTTTTTAACTAATATTCACGAGTTATGGTTGTATTGCTGGGGGATGCATCTGTGGAACTACTCACACTGCCATTTTGGAAGTCATCTCTTGACTCTTTAGACCTGTTAACACATTACAGAATTTGCATCTCTATCTGTGGTATTGATTGCAAGTATTTTATCATTTGTCTTTTTATAACAATTGTGGTGTCTTATTCTGGCATGAAAGTTTAAAATGAAATTGTATGCATCTTATTTAATCATTTCCCCTTATTGGATTTTGAATCTTAGTTGGAAAGGCATTGTCCACTCCCATGTTATTAAATAATTCACTCCCTTTCCCCTTATACTTGTATGATTTAATTTATACATTTAGATTTCCAATCATTTTTAGTTTATTGAAGTGAGTTGTGTGAGGTATGATTTCTAAATTACCTTTTTCTAAGTGGCTATTTAGGTGTTCCAAACTAATGATTAAAAATTCCATCTTCTTCTCACTACCTGAGATTGCACATATTTTCCACGTTTTAGTTGTTTTAGATTCCATTCTGTTTTATTGGTGTATCAATCTATTCAGGAAGGATACTCTTTTAATTATAGAGGTTTTATGTTTTTAAATGGTTGGTCTCCTGCAACTCAATTATTCTAATTTTCCAGGGTTTTCCAGAAGGTTCTTATTTATTTATTTTTATTTTTAAATATTATTAACTTTAGAATTAGTTTGTATAGCTCCAGACCAAGAAAATAAAATTAAACTTGTTGGAATGTGTTATCACATGAAATTTATATATTAACTTGGAAAATACTGACATCTTTTGGGGCGCCTGGGTGGCTCAGTCATTAAGCGTCTGCCTTCGGCTCAGGTCATGATCCCAGGGTCCTGGGATCGAGCCCCGCGTCGGGCTCCCTGCTCCGTGGGAAGCCTGCTTCTCCCTCTCCCACTCCCCTTGCTTGTGTTCCTTCTCTCGCTGTGTCTCTCTCTGTCAAATAAATTAAAAAAATCTTTAAAAAAAAGAAAAAGAAAGAAAATACTGACATCTTTTGATTGAATTATTATTGTAACAGCAACACCAAATACCCAAAAATATTTTTAACAATACACATGCAAAGTCTAAATGAGGAAAGATCTAAAATACCACTGAAAAGCAGAAAAAATAGGTTCAATCAAATGGGCAGACCTTCTATAATTTTGAATACAGTAACTGGTGATTTTCTCTTCTAACATACTTTATGCGTTGTTCTGATCTATAAAAGGCCTATTGATTTTTTTGTATTTTAACTTTATAACCTGCTGAATTACCGATTCTCCTGTTGTTTGTATTAATTTTTTCATTGATTGCCTTTGATTTCCAAGCTATACTATTATAAAATCTACAGATCAAAATAATTTTTTTCCTTTTTTTTAATTTAAGATTTTATTTATTCATTTGACAGAGAGAGACACAGTGAGAGAGGGAACACAAGCAGGGGGAGTGGGAGAGGGAGAAGCAGGCTTCCCGCAGAGCAGGGAGCCCGATGCGGGGCTCAATCCCAGGACCCTAGGATCATGACCTGAGCCGAAGGCAGACCCTTAACGACTGAGCCACACAGGCGCCCCCTTAATTGTTTTGCCTCAAATTTTTTATCTTGCCTGAAGGATTGCCTAATTCTTCCAAAATAATAATTAGCAGTAATGGATATTTTAGTAACTCTTGCTGTGTTCATGACTTTAGAGAGAATGTGAAAGATGTTTTCATCTTAATTAAGATGCTGATGTTGAGGGGTGACTGGGTGGCTCAGATGGTTAAGTGACTGACTCTTGATTTTGGCTCAGGTCATGATCTCAGAGTGGTGAGACTGAGTCTCACATCGGGCTCCATGCTCAGCGTGGAATCTGCTGGAGATTCTCTCCCTCTCCCTCTGCCCCTCCTCCCCACTTGCACACTCTTGCTCTCTCTAAATAAATAAATAAATAAGATCTTATTTAAAAAAAAGATGCTGATATTGATTTGTCTTCATTTTCCTGGAATAAACCCCATTTAGTCATGATGCATTTTTTTATGGTACTGTTGGATTCTATTTGCTAATGATTTTTTATAACTTTCATCAATATCTGTGTGATTGATCTGTGACTTGGTTGTTTGTGCAACTGTTGCTGCAATCACTGTCAGATTTGGGGATCACTATGCACTCCCTTCATGAAATTAATTTGGAAGTTTTCGTTATTTTATAAACCCTGGAATAGTTTAATAGCAATAGCATTATTTGGTTTTTGGAAAGTTTGCTAGAAGTCCCCGTGAAAACATGAGTGAGGTCCTTTTGGGGGTGCAACACTTTAATACAGTTCTTCACTTCTTCTAAGGACACTGAAATTCAAACTTTCCCTTCTTCCTGGGGTTGGTTTTGGCAATTTTATTTTCCCAGAAATTTAGCTTTTTAATCTACGCTTTCAAACTGATTTACAATGAATTGTGTAGTCTTCTCTTAAGAATTTATTTAACATGCCTGTAATTTCAAAAGGTATTTTCCTTGCCACTTTTTATTTTGTGCATTTGTGTTTCTTTCCTTTTTTCTTGATTACCTTAGCTACTGATTTGTCTATTAGGTTGATTAGTTCAAAACACCAGCTTGTGTATTTATGTATATTACATTTTCTTGTTTTCCAATTTGTTAATTTCTGCTTTTATCTTTCTTCTTTCTGCTTTCTTTGTATTTATTTTGTTCTTTTTCTTGCTTTATGAAGTGGATCCCCCCTTCATGCTTTTTTTTTTTTTAAGATTTATTTATTTATTTATTCGACAGAGATAGAGAGCGAGAGAGTGCGCATGTGACCGGGGGGAGGGGCCAAGGGAAAGTGAGAGAGAGAGAATCTCAACCAGACTCTGTGCTGAGTGGGGAGCCCAATGCGGGGCTCAGTTCCACCACCCTGAGATCATGACCTGAGCTGAAATCAAGAGTTGGAGGTGTAACCAGCTGAGCCACCCAGATGCCCCACCCCTTCACATTTTTATTATTTGTACTAAGAGCCATGAATTTGTCTCTGAACATTGTTTTAATTGATTCTACAAATTCTCTTTTGTACAGTTTTAATCATTTCTAAAAGAAATTCTTCCATTTTAATTTGCTTTTCCCTTTGACTCAAGAGATATTTATAAGCAAGTTTTAAAATTCTGGTTATAAAGAATTTCCACCCTCTTTAAAAATTAACTTATAGTTTAATGTATCATGATCAGAGAATATTGTTTGCATTATTTTTTTTTTAAAGATTTTATCTTTTTATTTGAGAGAAAGACAGTGAGGGAGAGAGAGAGAGAGCATACACCGGGGGGAGAGGCAGAGGGAGAAGCAGACTCCCTGCTGAGCAGGGAGCCCGATGAGGTGCTCTATCTCAGGACCCTGGGACCATGACCTGAGCTGAAGGCAGCTGCTTAACCAACTGAGCTACCCAGGTGCCCCTGCATTACTTCTTTTTAAAGAAACATTCAGATTTGGCCTATCTTTATATATTAGAACTTACATATCCTTATTTATTAAGTTTTGTTCCAATTACTTACTTGTCTCAGCTTGCCAATATTTTGCTCAAATCTCTTATTATTGCTGGCATTCTGATTTTTTGCTCTGTTATTTATTATTATTTTTATTATTATTTACTGCTATGTTAGTTTTTCATTGTCATTCAGAAATGTTTCATACAGTCATTGCAAAATTATGCGTTTACTAAAAACCATACTTATGCAACATTTCAGGCAATTCAAATTTACAGAGAAGAGCACAATTGCCCCTCATGTACCCACCACCTAGCCGGCACAGTTGTCCACTCAAGATAAGTATTGTGCCGTCTGTATCCTTCCACCAGCCCTCCACCTGTTTCCCCTTCATTATGTTGAAGGAAATCATAAAATAAAATTGGAAAATTTTCTTCTTTTTCCATGCTTTCAAATAGTTTAAGTAGCATCAGCATTATCTAATCTTTAAAAGTTTATCTGAATTCTCCCTCAAAACCATCTGGGTCCACTGCTTTTCTGTTGTTGTTGGCTACATCTTTTACTTCTTCTTTGGCAGAAGAATTTGGCTGTTCTGAGGTAAAATTTGGTGAATTGTATTTTTTCTAGAAGACCATGTGTTTCATCTAGTTTTTCAAGCATATACAAATAGTATTATACAACATGTGTCTTGTGATTTAAAAAATCCTCTATTTTATGGTTAATTCCCTTTTTATATTCCAATATTATAAACTTTTGCTCTCTTGCTCCTTCAAAGCCACCTTTAAGAGAATGAAAAGATAAGCTTCAGACTAGGAGAAACATTTGGAAGCACTATATGTGATGTATTCAAAAATATAAATGACTGTCAAAATAATAAGAAAACAAGCAGTCCAGTAAAATAAAATGAACAAAAATTTTGGTCCACAAAAGATATATGTGCATATCAAATAAGCACATGAAAAGAGTTTCAATATCATTAGTCATCAAGAATTGGAAATCTAGTTTTTGATGTAGTGTTCCATGATTCATTGTTTGCTTATAACATCAAAAACTAATGGTGAATAACATAACATAAAAAAAATTAGAAATCTAAATCACAATGAGATACTACTTTATAGATGCTAGAATGACCACAAAACAAAACAAACCAAATGCCAATAGCAAGCACGATAGTAAGAAGGTGAAACAAATGAAACCCAAACATTGTCAACGCAAACACAAAAGGCCACAGTTACTTTGTAAAGTAAAACATCACTTACACATGACCCAGCAGTATCACTCCTAGGTGAGATTCACACCTGTATATGAAAGTTTATAACCACTTATTTATAATCATCCCAAACTGGAAACACCTCTCATGTCCTTCAACTGGTGGATGGATTATTTTAAATGTGGCACATTAATATAACAAAATATAATGAAATAATATAACGAATTATAATATAATGAAATTAATATAATGAAATACTTTTCAGTGATTCAAAACAAATGAACAACTGATATATACCACATGGATGAATCTCAAATACGCTCTGACAAGTAAAAGAAACCAGACTTAAAAAACTATGTACATAGTATTGTCTGGGATAGATACAATTACAAGGAAAGAGAGTATGTCATTGGTGACCAGGCTGGGGATTGGGAGAAGGGGTGACTCCATGAGCAGGTCAAGGGGATGATGGAATGTTCTGTATCCTGATTGCCATAGTACTTGACCAACTCTATGCACTTGTCAAGACTCATAAAACCGTGCATCAGTAAGAGTGTATTCATTGTATATATATATATATATAAACATAAAAATAAAGTGGATAGGAAGCAGAAAGGTATAGAGTAAAGGTAAAAATACATTCAAGAAAATAAAATAAATATGTTGGGTATCTCCTGTTTTTTTGCTACAAAATTGTTCTTACTTTTTCACACCTCTCTGTGTGCTAGCAGGCTGACCTTTTTAGGCGACATCAACATGTTCCCTTTCCAAAAGTCTTTTGGTGGGCATAGCCACAGGGGGCTCCAATCAGGAGATCAGAGGAGGGAGGAAGGCAATGTTAGGGTATTGATTCTCCTGGTTCCTTCCCTGTGGGACTGCCTCAGGCTGGCTGTGATCTTCCACCAATCACAAAAACTCTTCTGGTCATCCCAGCAACGTGAATCTCCCTTTGCACTTTACAGCATTTACTTCTTCCTCTGATCCTTTTTGATCTAGCCATGGTGACAATTCCCACTGATACTAGCCCTAGGGAATTACATTACAGAGGTAAGAGATTTCCTTACCTCTGTCCATACTTTCGTAAGTACTCTTCTATTAAAATCTTTCAAATCATCCCATTTAAATCTTCCATCCATTTCATGCAGAGATCCTAACAAATAATACAGTGAGTGAAGACTCATGAGAATGAATATTCTGGGGACAGTCGGGAGGCCAGCTTGACAGGGATAAGAAGGTATAATGTGAGTAAGTGAGAAATAAGGTAGAATACATAGAGTGAGGCCATACTCAGCAAGGTCACAAATCTCTAAAACCAGGTCACGCTTAATTACATGGGTAAAGAAGAAAGCATTGGACACCTTTGAACAGCAAATTAATATTATTAACGTAATACTTAATAAAGATTGGCTGTATGCAAGATGGACTGGAGTGGAAAACATGGAGTTTAGACGAACAATGAAAAGCATGATATATGACATGTAAGGTGAGGGGAGCTACACAATCATTATGCAGTGGAAATGACAAGTATAGAAAATCAGATCTTGGAAAATAAGTGGATACAGGACAAGAAAGAATAAGAGGAGCCAAAGATGACTTTGCAGTTTGAAGTCTGGGCAACTGGGAGAATGATGATGTTATTAAAAGGTGACATTTGTTGGGAGTACAGACTGATTTGGGAAGGAAGATGCTTGAAAGGTAAAGAACTCATACCCTCACACCATCATTTCAGGAATTGGCTCTGGCTGGTAGATTTGATTTCAGCTTTGAATTTTTTTTTTCTCCCTATGTTAAAGGAAACTCTAAAGCTATCAATCCCCACTGAGACCCAGCAGATGGCTCAATGCACAGTATTCATAGAGACTGATTCCAGGGACCATTGGGAAGACAAGCTCCAATCCCAGCAACAAGATAAAATAATAATTTCTGTGACTCAACTCAACATAACAGGTCAGACGGATGGTTGTACTCAGGCGAAAGTTACTTGCATTGGATTGGGAAAATGGAAAAAACTGTCCAAACTGAAAGGAAGACTGAGAATGAGAGCTTATCTAGGAGAAGCTGCACCACACACAAGGGTAAAGGTGAGGGGAATCATGATACTAGATGATTTATTTACTTGGTAATTTACCAGGCAGACCAACGCCAATTACCCAACTGAAATTAGTTAGCCTGGGAAGGAGTCACTTCTGCTCCAGTTCTTCTTCTTCTTTTTTTTTTTTTTTTAAGATTTTACTTACTTATTTGACAGAGAGAGTGAGTGAGCACATAAGCAGGGGGAGCAGCAGAGGGAGAGAGAAGCAGGCTCTCTGCTGATCAGGGAGCCCGACGTGGGACTTGATCCCGGGACTCCAGGATCATGATCTGAGCCGAAGGCAGACGCTTAACCAACTGAGCCACTCAGTCTGCTCTAGTTCTTGTTCTGATTCGTAGTGATTTATACTTGGTGCAGTGTGTGGGCACCCAGCCATGGTGATCAGACTACTGAATCTGACATTTGAGGAACACAGGTTAATGGTACACTTAGGTTTCTTGTGTAGTTATTGATACTCTTGCTGCAAAATGTGAAATTTGGCTTGAGAAATGGGGCACGGAAGAAGATGCAGATGGAGGACATCTTTGAATTCAGGTAAATGAAAGGAAACTGCAGAGGGGATGCACCCCGGACTCAGAGTTGTGAGGAGACAGTTTCTTCTTTTTTTTGGTCTCATACAGAATCTAACACAATACTGGATTTACAGAAGATGCTCATGAAATACATTTTGAGTAGAATTAGTACTCACCCAAACTAAAGGCAGTCTTACATACAAAGTAGTATATCATTGCTTGAAAAAGCCAAAAACCTGTAAGATTCAGGTACCCAACAAAGATGTTTAAGTTTTGAAAAATCCAATTTGCTTTCAGAATCATGGAGTGGAATTCTCAAATACATAAGGGCAAATAAATGTCTTTTAGATAAGGGGTAGCTGGTATGACAAGACAATATATATAGCTCAACAAACACTGAAATAAGAACAGATAGGCAGACTGAAGTTACTACTCTCTATTTTTCGAAGAAATCCCAGTGGGGGTGAAGATTTGAGTTAAGAAGGCATATCAGAAAAGGTTCAGCACATCAGTGATTTCTCTAACTTGAAATTGAAACAAGGATAGTGCAGATCTGTTCACAAATACCTACCTGATGAATTTCTTTCATCTCAAAAAATTGAGTAGGTATTAAAGAGACATTTCAATAACTGATTTAAATTCTATCACTTCCAAATGAGTAAAGGCACTGTAACAAAAAGTACATGTAAAGATCATCTTCTGAAGTACATTGCTGAATTATTTGTTCCTTGGATAAGCTTCTCTGACAGTGTTTCCCAGTGGTCAGAACTTCATGATTCAATGTTGATAGTAAAATCTTGAGTTTATATTTTTATTTATTTATTTGAGGGAGAGGGAGAGAGCACAAGCGGGGAGGGGGTGTGGGGGTAGAGGGAAAGGAGCAGGGGGAGAGGGAGCAGATCCCCGCTGAGCAGGGAGCCCCTAACACAGGGCTCAATCCCAGGACCCCGAGATCATGAAGGCAGATGCTTAACTGACTGAGCCACCCAGGCGCTCCCAGTTTATATCTTTATCATTGAATCAGAAGGCTCCGAAGAACTGCTAATAGAGACTCTAAAAGGCACCTAACCAAAAAAATCTACTAGCATTTCCAAGAATCACTTGTTAGTTTATTAGAAAGTATCCATATCTGTGATGCTGGATTTTTCAATTGTAAATGATATCTTTGTCTTTAGGTTTTTTTTCATTGTCTCTGCCCAGGAGGATTGAAAAAATAGTACGTAGGCAGTTTATTGGGAGTAAGTCCCAGAAAAAATGAATAAAAGAATATTCATTAAAACATACTTATTAATGGGATGGCTCAGTCAATTAAGCATCTGCCCTCGGCTCAAGTCATGATACCAGGGTCCTGGGATTGAGTTCCACACTGGGCTCCCTGCTCAGCTCGGAGCCTGCTTCTTCCTCTACCCCTCCCCCTACTCATGCTCTCTGTTTTTCTCTCTCTCTCTGACAAATAAATAAATAAAATATTTTATAAAAAACCGTATTTATTAATTACCTATATCATAAATGATTTATAAGTATTCCTCACAATAGCTGTTATTACTGATATTTTAATTATGATGAAAAAAATTCATGCCAAGAATATACACTACATACCTTAAGGGCAGAATCACTCTTATTTGTTCTTAATTTTATTGATATAAAAACTGAGGCCTAGCTGTGAGGTCCCAAAGTCACAGAACAAGCTAGTTCCCATACTACTGGGAGCAATAAACTCACCTAATACTCAAATATGCAACCTAATTTTTCATAAAATATACATCAAGAAATAGTTTTTAGGGACACCTGGGTGGTTCAGTGGGTTAAGCATCTGCCTTCGGCTCAGGTCATGATCCCAGGGTCCTGGGATCGAGTCCCGCATCGAGCTCCCTGCTCAGCAGAGAGCCTGCTTCTCCCTCTGTCTGCCACTCCCCTTGCTTGTGCTCTCTCTCTCTGACAAATAAATAAATAAATCTTAAAAAAAGAAATAGTTTTTATCTTTACATCATTAATAATAGTAAACAACTTAGCTATATTAAGGTATTTATAAGAATCACTACAAAATGCAATGGAGCAACACCTCCCAATATCAATATATTATAGCAAACAGTAAGGGAAATTTCAAGTGGACAGGTAGACAGGTATTTATTCAGTTCTTGATATTTCATTAAATTATTCAAATCACAAAAGCTCTAACAAATGCTTCCCAGCAGAGATCAAATACATAAAGAAACCTAATTGAAGGGGCATTTCATTTAAAAAACAATATGCATTATCTTATTTAAAAGTTTATTAATAAAAATCTGAATTGGTTCTTTTCTTCAGGCTTAGAGAAGAGTAGACGCTCCCATGGGAAATTTTCTCAGCTTTCCCCAAGGCTAAAGAACTTGGTTTTATATAGATTAATAACCTTAGAATTTTATCCTCAAAGAAATGTTTAATAACCTGATAGATTATGGTACAGTGCAAGTGATTTCTATGAAATGTTATCTTCCACTTGTTTTCAGCCCAGCAAAAAGGGATCTCATATAATTGTAGTCTCCTCTCCTCTATGTAGTTTCTATTACTCTCTGAGTTTATCAAGAAGAATAATGATGCTTTGATTAAAAAAGAACATCAGTGCTGCTGTAGTCGGACCTCACCAAGGGTAGGCCTGCACATCATTCTTTGCTCTTGTCCCTGCAATCGTGACAGAGAACAATGGTGAAATACATCAGATTATGGCAATTGTGCAAGGACTGCTGCGTGTCTTCAGTCTCTCATGAAACATTCACAAAACGTTTCTAACCACTGCCTTGTAGATACTTATTAATCTTCAGGGCTTCCTCTCTATAAATATGTAGAGATATGCTAAAAGAGGCAAAGTCGGTCAGCCTCCAGCCCATCAGCCCCGAGTCACCAACCCATTAGCATGATTCTAAGATCTAAATAGAAAGGGCAACACAAGAAATGTAATATATTCTATATTTCCTCTACTTTTCCACCCTCACTATCCTCTGATTCAGTTTCTTATCACACCTACCCTGCTGTATTGCGATGGTCTTGCAGTCGATTTGCTTGTTTCCTGTGTCTTGCCTCTGAATTCATTCTTCACACGTTTCAAGACAGCACTTCGGTCAGCACTCTACTCTCTCACTGCTCAGAATTTCCAAGCCTTTTAGGTTGTTGACTCTCTCTACCTCACTCCCACCTTCCCTTTCCGACCACGGGGAATATCTCCTGCCCCCCATTCTGCCATCGATCTCTTTAGATTTCAAGCCTTCCCTTACCGTCCGATCATCATATTATTCTGGGATTCCTCTTGTTTCCTGTCCAAGTTATGTTGAGTGTGATTCGATGAGAATGCTTCATTGATAAAACTTGATGATTTCCAGTGGGTTCAGGATAATTCATCTTGCAGGAATATTCATGTGACTCTGTTTTAAAACACCGGGATTTCTTGTCTTTCTCTTTTCACATTATTCCAGTGAGACAATTTCTGGTAGCTTTAAAGGCTAACATATATTTTTAATCACTTTAAGCATATAAAAGGCAATTTGACTATTCACAATTGTCAGAGTATTTTTGAACACTGGAAACACTTCTGGGCAAAGTGAAGTGCATTGTTCCTTGAATTGACATTGATCTTCCTTTTAACATTATAACTAATGTAAAGGATTGTGAATATTCTCTGTATGTGGGGTTCTACATATGACTGCAAGAAATTATGTAAGTGCAGAAGTAGTCATATGGGCCTCTTGTCTAGGATCTATGTTTGGAAATGGTCCATATGTGAATGATTAATCCTGTCCTTTATGGAGAAAACAATGAAATGATGTAAATCCCATTGATATTGGCTCTGACTTTAGGTAAACTAAGTGTACAAAACTAAGTCTGAGCAGAAGCTGGTTTTTCCCACTCTTTACCATTTCTTTCTCAAAGAAGCAAAATTTTGAAAGCCATATACATTCAACAATGTAGAATTTGTTGTTCAAAGCCAGTCTGTTCCAGAGCATTTACTATGCTAGATGGTATTTGTACATAGCCCTTTATTCAAACCCTTGGGACCAGATATGTTTCTGAATGCAGAATTTTGCATATTTTAGGAAAGTAAAACTGCATGCTTCTTCCATTAAAAAAATACTCCCAGGGGAACCCTGAGCAGTATCCTATACTCACACACATTAATGTGTCAGCAGTGAAAATTATGACTATTCACTTAGGAATCATGAAGTTTACCAATGGTCTCTTATCAAGATAGACAAGGTTTTGTAGCCAAATGAGTAATAGAGACAATTTTAATTTTTTCAGGTTTTCTTTTTTTTTTTAATTTCAGAATTGTAGATCAAGGCTTTTGGATCTGTGGTGTTTAATGAACAATAGAACATGGATTCTGCTCTCAAGGAACCCAACAAGTGTTAATATTTAGCTAGTTCATACTGGTAGGCCCATGCTGGTGTTAAAATATTGAAATACTTTTTTTCCAGTAATTAAGTGGCCACCCAAGAACTCTCCCTTCCAACCCATCCATCTTTTGGATCCCTGGTGCTTTCTCTACACCTACCGTGGCCCAACTGAAGGAGTAACTTTGGCTCCACAGCCAACCTCTGCGTGGTTGGTAGGTGCCTGAACCATACCGTTACAAAATTTTGAATATCACTCCTAAACTCACAGGATAGTGAATTTCTTTCAGTAGAGCCAGAGGATTTTGACAGAATGAGAGATTGAGAGAAGTGAGGAGTCCCACTTCCCTTTATTTTTAACTTTTAGAGGTCAGAGGTTTAGGAGAGCAGAAAGCCAATGAAATCATCTGTAATCCTTGGTTTCTACTGCTCCAATAAGGACAGCCAGTCCCCGAGAGGCCAAGCAGGAAAGGGGTGACCCTGGCAAAGAGTTTCTTTTATGACCTCTCATCAATGGCTTTCATAATTATACTCATTTATACTTACCTCCGATATAGAAAATTCCATATATGCTCATTGATAATTTTTTTTCAGCAGATAATAATTTTTCAGCATGGCATAATTGAAAGAGAACATGATTTGATGAAAGACCTATTGTTAAGAACCTCCCCTTTACTTTTTTAGAAATAATGTCCCTGAGCAAATTCCAACCTCACTGAACCTTATTTTTATTTTTCATCTGTAAAACGAGTATAATAGTTCCTATCTGATGCCAGGATGTTTGTGAAAATTAAATGAGATGATATATATTCCTAAACAAATACATGACATGACCATTTTATTTTTATCAGATTGAAAGTGACTCTTTTGGATTCCTGTTGTTGTTTTCACTGAATTCGATCAGCACTGATGGCCATGCTTCTAAATGAGATGCATTGATCTGGCCTCACCCTGCCCAGTTGGCCAGAGGTCAAGGAGTTGAGTGGATACTAATTAAAACTTCCATTACAAAATGCTCCCTCCTCTAATTTAGTGTGAGAGGCAGTACAAGAGAGTAGTTAAGAGCATGGGAATATGACTGGAATATGACTGCCTGAGTTTAAATCCCAGCTCTGGCACTGACTAGCTTAAGCAAGTAATTTAATCTCTTTGTTCTTCATTTACCTCATTGGTTAAATAAGGATAATAATTGTCCCTATCTCATAATATTGCTATAACTATTAAATGATTTAATAATTAGAAACCATCTGGTACAGTGCCTAGCAGAGTAAGCTTTAAGTGTTGACCACGACTGGAAGGACACCTGCCTCCAAGAGGAGCCCTTGTCACAGGTTCTGCAGAGTTGTTCCTTGCGTGAGCCAGGCTGCGCTTTAAGAGGCTGCTCCCTGTTCAGTTTCTTGAGAGCCATGTGATCAAAGTAACTCAACTTGTTAGCAACCTTTCTTGTTGTCATTGCCATTGCTGCTGCTGTCCTTCTCCTTCCCTTTCTCCTCCTCCTCATTGTCCTATGCTCCTTCTCCTCCTCTTCCTTCTCCTAAAATTCATCTATAATGCATACCTGTTAGTACTGTAGGGGCCAAAGGCAGGCAGCCCCAAAATGGGCCACTCTGGCATAAAGATGATTCTGAGTTGAAGGCCATCAAGACCCTACCAGCTCAAGAGGAACTTTTGCCCCGCTTCCTTAACTACATAGAAGAATGCAAATCGAGGACCTTCCCAGAAGAAGGATTATTAGCAGAGATAAATTTTATCTGAGTGACCTATCTATATGGCAGGGCGAACATCTAATTACCAAACATCTGCTCTTCTTCTTACTGCCCTGTGAATTGCATTCCTTTCCTTTGAAGTCTCAGACCCCTAATTCCTTCTCCTTACTTCAGGATGACATATATACTTTATTTTGCCTGTCTTTGCCATTTCCATGCCTGTGTGGATTCCCATAGATACGCTAATAAATTTGATTTTCTCCTGTTAATCTGTCTCATGTTAATTTGATTCTTTGTCCAGCTAGAAGGATCCTTGAAGAGGACAAGAATTCTTGCTCCCTGACAGGGCAAAAATGTGTGTAACCTGTTATTATTTTTTTGGTCTTCCACCTCTAAACTTCCCAGGCCTAAATTCTCCCACCGCATCTTGACAATACTGAAATAGTTCATATCATGCACAAAAAAAGATCTCCCTTCTGTTGTCATCACTTCTTCAGATTTTGACCTCTCTTCATTGGACATTTCTATTCTTATTCCTTCACATATCTAACACTGTGACCATTATACAACCTCTAATAATCTTTATCAGAACCCCGAATGAAGTACACTCCACCAAATCAATATGTCACCCTTCCCCTGGCTTCTGCACCAGCCACAAGTTTAGCCTATGTCACAGTTTGCTGACAGTCTTCAATTTTCTCTCCGATTTTCTAATGCTTATTCCTAATATACCATTTGAAAGAAATATTGTCAAGGTCATGGTATTTAAATGGCAAGCAAGAACCATCTAAGTTGGTAAAGATGGAGTAAAGATTCCGATACGGTAATTTTTTTAATGTTAAAAAGGATTAAGTTCACAGAACATTCCCTACAGAGGTTTTCCCATATCTACATTTTAAGCCAAAATCTTAGATAACCAACTGCCATTTTAGGATAACATGCAAAGTCAGTAGCAAAATTTATTATCCTCACTAACTTGAGTTTGTTAGGAGCTTGGGTCTTCTGAAAACCACTTCTTTAACTACCTGAACTTTGAGAAAAGAATAACCATGAGGCATACAAGAAAGAGTAATTCAATTCTTTTTCTTCCTTTTTGATTTCTCCAGTGGCTTTTCAAGTAACAATGTTTGCTTTTGATCAGGTTCCCCAGCAAAGAGAAATCAAGATAAAAGTGTATGTGCTAACATTTGACTGATTTAGCAATCGTAAGGCAATGTGACGAAGGAACTAGAATGTGGAGTAAGTCAGCCAAGAGTCTAGGAATGCCCCAGCCTCTAGAAACTGGAAGAAGCAAGGAACTGATTCTCCCCTAGAGCCTCCAGAAGAAATTAGTTCTGACAGATACCACTTTAGCCCAGTAAAACTAATTTTATTCCTCTGACCTTCACAAATATAAAAGGACAAATATTTGTTGTTTTAAGCCATTCAGTTCACAGTAATTTGTTATACCAGCAATAAAAAACTCATACATATTTTGGTACCTGAAGTGGGGTGCTGCTATAACAAATACCTAAATCATCATAAACAGAATTTTGGTAGAGATATGAAAATTAAAGGTGCTGCTGGTGAGAACTCAGAGGATATAAAGAACAGCTTACTGGAAATTAGAGGAAAGGAAATCCTTGTTATATAGTAGCAGAAATCGTAGCTTAATTGTGTCATGCAGTTATGTGCAAAGCAGAACATATAAGTGATAAATGTGGATATTTATCTGAGCAAAGTTTTGAAGATAGGGCCTGGTTTCCTCATGTTGATTATAGTCAAATTTGGGAGGAAAGAGGCAAATTGAGGGAAGAACTACTAAGCAAAAAGGAATCTGGATTTGATAATTTGGGAAATTCTCAGCCTGACCAGACTGCAAAAGATGCTAAAATTAAGAAATTCACTGTCAGAAAAGAATGCTCTGGAGAGAAAGCCAGGGGTGTGTCTAGACAACCTTTTGCCAGTTCCTGGGAAGAATCAAAAGGTCAAAGTATTTAGTCGCACGAAAAACTATTTTAAGAGATAATGCATATGAATCACAGATCCTCTCAGCCATATCAGCAGAAGCCTGGAATGGAGATGAAATTATCCAGAAAAGACCCTTGAATGAACCTTTGTCTAGTGGAGCGAATAACTGTGTCATATGTGGGAAACCCACAAGGTTTTTACAACTGTTCTATCAGCAGAAACATTGCCAGCTTGGGTTGAAAGGGACAGAGAGGATGAAATTTTAAAAACCTGTTGGATTACATAGATAGGAACAAGGCTGGTATAACTTACTCAGCTACAGATATGTTCCTCTTCATTAAAAAGGAGAAATGAGGGACACCTGGGTGGGTCAATCAGTTAAGTGTCTGCCTTCAGCTCAGGTCATGATCCCAGGGTCCCAGGATCGAGCCCCGCATTGGGATCCTTGCTCAGCAGGGAGCTGCTTCTCCCTCTGCCTGCTGCTTCCCCGTTTGTGCATACACACACACACACACACACACACTCTCTCTCTCTCTCTCTCTGACAAATAAATAAATAAAATCTTAAAAAAAAAAAAAAAAAGAGGAATGACTCAGAGGGCACACATGGAGGCTCAGAGGGTAGAACCTCAGTCCTAGAGGGTGGAGCCATGGGCCAAGTAGATGGAGCCAGGAGCTGCACAGGATTATTCTCAGGCCTGGAAACTGAATTGCTCTCAAAATTGCTTGGGAATAGTGACTTCTTTATTCCTTCCATTTTCTCCCCTTTGGGATGGGAACTGGATAATTTATTCCTTAGATGTTTGGTACAATTCATGAGTGAATCCATCTGGACCCGATGCTTTCTGTTTTGGAAGATTACTGATTATTGATTCAATTTCTCTACTAGATATAGGCCTTCCAGATTGTTTCTTCTTGTGTGAGTTTTGGCAGATTGCATCTTTCAAAAAACTGGTCCATTTCATCTAGTATTTGCCCTGTGACCTCACATCTCTTCTTGATCTAAGAAAAGTTCTTCAGTGTTTTTCTTGTTTTTAGAATGGAGCAGCAACTTCAAAGCTCCTTGCACACTGGATTGGAAACAGAAATCTCACAAACTACTTTCTTTAAGCAGGATAGTTGAGGTGTGAAAGAATGTAATGAAGATGAAATTTAAGGGATTTTATTTATTCAGTGCTTGAGACTTGAGCTGCACAGAATAAGCCAAGAGACGGGAGAGGTTGCAAACAGAGAAGATGGGGAACCACATGGAGAACACAATCTTGAGCATGGCTGAAAAAAGTATTCTTGAATTAAGGGGTGAAACGTTCCTCACTGGAGACTGATGATTCTGTTACTCATCTGTAGAGATGTTTAAACATAGGAAGATGGTGTCAATCTCCTTTTAAGTTGACAGCTAAACCCGAAAAATAAGATATTAAGAAGTGCTAATAATGTGTGATGTTCAGAAGACAAATGGGACAAATAATACCTTAGTCCAAAAACCACATAAACTTTCAATATTCTTCTTCATGATACTTTTCTGATCTATACATCTGGAAATTTTCCCCCAAACTACATGACATTTTATCTCTACTTTTCTCCGTACCAATCTCTCCATATATTGCATTATAATGATAATTTTTTTCATTTTTTGAGATTAAATATTGATTGACGGATATTTATTGAGTACCCACATTGTGTTTGTGGGCCCCATACCTCTTCTTATGATTGAGATTGGAAACTTTCTCTAATTTATTCTTGATTCCACCAAAGGGTCTGAACCAGAATTTTATACTTATATAAATAAAAGGCAAATGCTTAGTGAATTAAAAATAAATAAAGTTACTTTAGTGTTGACATGTTCATGCTTGCACACATTAACTGGCAGAGATAACAGCTAAAAGGACTAAGGTTTTCTCATGAATTATGTCACTTAATCCCGTGCAAACTTATGATGTAGATACAGATATCTCTATTTTACAGCTGAAGAAACTTAGCTTTAAAAAGGTTAGGGGCACCTGGGTGGCTCAGTTGTTAAGCGTCTGCCTTCGGCTCAGGTCATGATCCCAGAGTTCTAGGATCGAGCCCCGCATTGGGCTCCCTCCTCCGCAGAAAGCCTGCTTCTTCCTCTCCCACTCCCCCTGCTTGTGTTCCTTCTCACGCTGTGTCTCTCTAGGTTAAATAAATAAATAAATAAATAAATAAATAAATAAATAAATAAATAGGTTACACAACTAATAAGGACTCTGCTCCATGACTAGCCAATTCCAGTAGCTTATTTTTTTAACCAGCATCTTCTTCAATCCATAGCGTATACTGCCTGTTCACATAAACTCTTGAATTTTCACCATCAGAACTTATCAAAAATGCCAAGGTAAAACATTAAGAAAAAAAGAATTTAGAGGACAAGCAAAAAGGAAGACCTTCATCTGAGAATACTTAAGTTGTGTAATCACAGTAATGCAGCATTATGAGAACAAAATTCCTGAGAAGAGAGTCTCTGTCGGTGATGTCCCCTCTTGCTCACAAGACACCAACATGCACAGGAGGCTTGGCTCAGCCTGTTCTTGTCTGCTCAGACATAGTGTGTTTGCTGAGATCAGCATGGAATGCCTGCCTGTATGCATAACTCATCACCCATACGGCTTGACCACAATTTGTCTGACTCCTTGTCATGGCTCATATTTTGCTTTCCGTTTTGGCCCTGGTGCTTAGGCTGCTCACAAGTGCCCTGAAGGGCTTTGCCAGGACCATTTGATGACAATCATCCAGGCTGCCGCAGCACAAGCACTTTGTGGAGTTGAAGGCACTTGATTGAAAATCACTTACTCCATCCCTGAGAAGTAATATTTTCAGTTTATTTCACACAGACAACACTTTCTCAAATTCAGAGTGGTTGTCTGTTTCCATAGCACAGGTAATTTATTCCAGTTACTTAAGACTGAACTCTAAATCCATGTGGCGTTGGTAATTTAGGATGGATATAAGGAGGAATTTCCGAGAGCCTTATGCGTTATTAAACACTGAAATGTGCTACAGAAGAAAACTGAAGGACCCTCTTCCTACAAAGGTGTTTAAAAACAGAATCAGCGAACATTATCCAGAGTGGGCTAGGATGAACCCATATGAAGGCAAGGATATGGGAGAGATGACTTCTCAAGGTCTTTTACAGGGCTGGCATTCTATGATTCATTTGCTGTAAAATCAATATTTTGATTTTGATTTTGATTTTGATTTTGATTTTGATCTGTGTTGAGAAAAATTGTATCTTATCAGTATGTGAAGAAAGCAAACATAAAATATTCTAGAGGCAATGATAAGCATTTATGGTGTACTAAACCAATCCTGCTGCCTTAGAAGATATTTACCAAGTTTCATTGATTGCAAATGTGGCAGTGATACTACACTCTTGAGGGGGAAATATACCAGTTTTTAATGTAGCATTTAAAACTCATGCAGTTGTGATGTGATGAGCACTGGGTGTTTTACGCAATTGATGAATTCATTGAACTCTACATCTGAAACTAATGATGTACTATATGTTGGCTAATTGAATTTAAATAAAAAATAAAATAAAACTCATGCAGTGAGAATGGAGATAGTCTTCCAAAACATGCGACCTTCATTTACTGCCTACATTCAGTAAACGAGAGGGGTTAGGAACCTTCCAAAATGTCCCTCCATTCATATTATACATGAACCTGAAGATGTAAATGAGGTTGTACCATGCTATTTTTAAATGGCATCTAGCCTTTTTATTCTTTCATTCTCATAGATTGCTTAGGCAGTATTCCACTTAGCATGGCTGTACTCCAAAATCTGGGGCTCTGGGAAATGAGAACGCATTTTTATTGTTGAATAATGTTGATTTACTTGCCTGCTGAGCTTCCAAAAAGTTATTTAGCCTAAAGAATGAATATAATGCTGCTTTAACTTTAACCATAAATGAATGAATGAATTGGAAGTAGGTTTTTTGTGTTGTATTTTTTCATCTTAAACAGTGGAATTGGAAGAGGTAGAAGGCATTTATGTAGAAACACTGCAAAGAATGTATTGGCATTTTCATTGGCTTTGCTACTTGGTGTGACAATGAGTACCTTTGTTATTTCATTTTAACATTATTGATAATTTTCACTTAATTTTGATGGTATCATATTTCCATTTATTTACTGAAAAAATAATTTCTGAGCACCAAATGTGTTCCAGGCACTGTTCTGGCTGCTGGCATATAGTAGTGATCAAAAAGATGAGGCCCTTGTCTTTGTAGATCTTACAATGCACTAGAAGAGACATACTGACAGGAGAATCCTAATAGAAAACTGTTTCAAATGTGCACACGTGTTTTAGGCAGGAAGGACTGGCAAAGTGCAAATTCAGAACTTGAGAGAGCAAAGGGGAAAGGGGCATGGGATGGGATGAGGCTGGAATATAGGCTAAAAGCAATGAGGACACACTGAAGGGAATTATGCAGAACATTTTGTTTAGCATATAGATAAAAGAGAAAGGAGACAACAGAGAGGAAAGAGGGAGAGACAGTTGGGTAGACTTTCCTCAGTTACCTGGGAGAAAATGGGAAGTGGCAAAGAAAGAAATGGGTTACATACGAGAAATGAAGGAGTGATGCTGGAGGATGATAGAGGAGTATGAGTCAGTATGAAACTGTCTTTATAAATAAAAATGCTTGTCTACTGGATGTGCAATCTTCTGAAGCTGATGCTGTCAGGACCTTGGGGTACGAGCCTGTTTTCTAAAGGCCTTCATATGTCTGACTTATAGCATGACTTAAGTTATGAAAATAAACATTGAGGGAAGAGTAAGACCAGAGCTGTAAAAAACATTCCTTCCATCAACAGGTAGGTTCTATTTCCTCTTTTTTTGAATCTGGGCTTATCCGTAACTGTTTGACCAATAGAGTACAGTGAGAGTAATGCTTTACCAATTTGGAGTCAGTCCCTTATGAAGACTCGCCATTTATGCCTTTTGCCTTAGATTCCTAAGCCATCACATTAAGAAATCTGACTACTCTGCTATAAAAACCATGTGGAGAGGCTCTGAGACTACATGAAGAGGAAGAGGGGCTCAATGGAGCCCAATGTTCCCAACATCCCCTCCGAGGTACCAGGCAAGTGAGTGAGGTTGACTTGGACCCTTCAGATAAGCTTCCCCACTAGCTGAATACCACTGGTTGATCCCAACTGATGCCCCACAGGGCAAAAGAATCACCCACCTGAGCCTTGCCCAAATTGCTGACTCAGAAAACTGGGGCTATCAATAAATGGTTGTTGTTTCAAGCCACTAAGTTTGGGTACTTTGTTCCAGAGAAATAGATAACTGGAAAAATATTTGTTGCCAGGAGTGAGGTGCTGCCATAGAGAAATCTAAAACCAGTGGCTTTGGGACCTGGCAGAAAGAAGCTAGAATGGCCTCAAGGAGACTAGTAGTGAAAGCTAGAAGAGCCTTGGGGAGGATGTGAATACTTGAAAGAGACTGAGGGGAACATTATTGGAACTGAAGAAAAGGAAACTTTGGTTATGTAGTGCCAGGAGGTTTGGCAACACCTATGACCTGCAGAAATGTAGAAGATAAAAAAAACGTACCTACTGAACTCATTGATCTAGCTAAGTGGATTTCCAGACAGAATGCTGAAACATTGACTATTCCAGCTATGATAAAATAGTCTATTACAAAACATAAAAAAAGAACTGGACATTATTCTGTTTTTGAGAAGAATTTAGAGAAGATATAGAGTTCCCAGGAAAGTTTTTCTAGCCAGCCAAAAGACTCTCAAAGTAGGAAATGGCCTTAAAGCTAAATTCAAACCAAAGACAGTAAGACTCAGTCTCTGGGAAAGGTTGAAATCAGGATGAGGCTGTAAGACCCCTTGTTTAATACTTCAGAAAGATATAAGGGTATGCCTCACAGATTGTTTTTGTTGGACAATAGTATTTTTAAGAATTTTAAGTGTTTTTTGTTGTTGTTGTTGTTGTTGTTTCCAAGACCCTCACCAGTTGCCCAAGACAGGTAAGTGGCCATCTTGGGAAGTAATGTAAGTATGGCTTTTGTCTAACGGAGTGAAATATAATGTGATATATTAGACACCTACAGAATGTTAAGATATTTGTTGACTGAGAGACTGAATTAAAACAGACAGTACAAAATGAAAAAAGAAAATTCTGGCATTTGGTCTCCTGTCTATGGAAAGGAAGCAGCCTGAGAAGACTACACAGCAGTGCACCTGGTGCATTTCTTATGGGAAAGGAAGGATGACTCAAATTCACAAAGGGTGGATCTAAATAGCACTGAGGATATCTCCCAGGAATCTGGAACTGGCAACATGCACCTGGCCAGATTCAGAGTCGCTATGAATCAGTTATATGGCTATTTTTCCCCATTTTGAAGGCAGGTGTCTGCTGTGGTTGCCCTAACTGTCTCACATTGTATACTGAGTGAGTGGGGTGCAGATGATTTGCCTCTTTAGCTCACAGGTCTTCAGAGCAAGAGGAACCATACTCAAGGAACCACTCTTGAGGAACTTCATCCAAACCTGCTCCTGATCTTAGATAACTAGATTGTGGACTTTGAGATGATGCCATAATGGGATGAAACTTTGGGCATCTTGCTGGAGGTGAATGAATTCTGCATGGAGAAGAAATGTAAATAATTTGTGGCTATAGGAAAGATGGTAGCAGAGAAACCATGTTTGTGAATTACTTAAAATTTCCCTTTTGAGAGGTTGGATCTATTTCCCTTCCATTGAATCTACACTGGACTAGATTCCTTGGAGCATTATGGCATGATGGGATGGAATGATTCTACACCAGTTGCAGGCCTAGACTTTAAAGGGACTGTGAGTTTCTGTCTTGATACCTTAAATCTCTGAGCTGTCATTATAAAATCTGATTTCCCAGTTGGAGATACCACATGGAGAAGATCTAAGACTACGTGGGGAAGGTGAAAAGCCCAGCTGAGGTCAACTCTCCAGACATGCCCCTTCAATTGGCAGGCATGTGAGTAAAGCCAGTGGACTTTCTAGAACAGTCCATCTGAATTCCACTGAAAGATGACAGTCAAAGTTATATAGGAAAGAACCACCCAGCTAAGACTGCCCAAATTCTGATGTACAAAATCATGAGACATAATGAAATGCTTTATGTTTCAAGTTACTATATTCTGAGGTAATTTAGTTTTGCAGCAGGAGATAGCCGGTGCAGCCCCTTAAGAAACTGACTTGGGAGGAACTGAGGAATCTGAGTGGAAAGCTTGTATTTGTATCAGTGGAAGCATTAACTGAAGGAAAGATAGAAGCTTTGAGGATTGAAAATAAGGATAGCCCTTTAGTGAGAGGGCACAATGACCCCAAGGCAGTGAGGAATATTTATTACAGGCTTATAATCCACATAAGGAAATAGCTGATGACTGATAGATCTCTGGCAGGCCATATAAGTAATTAATATTGGTGCATATAATGTATGATTGTGTCTATCATTGTAAGAACTTTGAAGTGGCCATGGTCCTAGATGAATTTGAATAATGAATTAGGTGGGTCTTTGAGAATTCAGATCCTAGGGAGTAATTGGCCTTTCTCCTGAGACTTAGACTTCTCTCAGAGGTTTTCTGACACTTGATGAAAGTTCTTACTTAATTCATTATATCCCTTCATTTAACAAGATTTATTGTATCCCCTGCCTATGTACATTCAGTAAGAAGTTCTGTTATGGATAGAAAAAAGGAGATGCTATCCTTGCATTCAAGGGACTTACCGTAGGGTGGAAAGGATCAGACAAAGAACTGAAATAACTCTAATGCAGGGAAGAAAATAATGATTTCTAGCATTTGGAGAGGGTCAACTGACTATATGATTTTGGAACCTAGTCAAGGAGGTTCCTAAGTTTAAGAGGTAAGAACTTAGTTCCTGAATAGACTCAGGTACCAGAAAAGGACAAAAGAATAAAGCAAAAAGCCAGTTACTGGAAAACATTTTACCAAGATCTCCATGCAATTTGAAGACAAAGTGATTATATCCTGATCCCTAGCTTCTTCATTGAGCTTTTAGAACCTGGAACATTAACTAGAGTCTACCTCTTAGAGGAATTGCAAGTAAGTGCCAAATCACTCCAACTAAGAAAATTAGAGGCCTGCTTGAGATTAGAACCAGTAACAGTAGATGAGATATCAGTAACTCCATGAAAATGTTGCTGCCTGAAGCTCCAATATAATTCCTGTTGAAAGAATGGGATATTGACCAAGTTGGACACAGTTTGTCCATGACTTTATGATGGATGCTGCTGATTGAATCCCAGAGCCAGTATACTCTCCTTATTCTCACTCCTGCTCTCTTGTTTTCACCCAATCATCCTCTTTCTACAAATTGCTTGTGTCCTTATCACTCAATCCAAAAGGCTCTTCCCTGCCTTCCCACCTTGCCCAGCTCTCCAACCAGGTATGGTTGTTTGCGTTGTTCAATAATGAGCACAATTTTAAAAAAAAAGTTCTGCTTTCTTAAATGATAGTCCCTCCTCCATACTCACTTTCCCAGACTCTCTTACCACTGTGGTTGATTAAACTGGTTTATCAAACAGTTTTCTCCAAGGAGACATAAGAAAATCTCCACTAGTTAGATAGGTAAGAAACCTCCTTCAAGAAGAGGTTTCTTAAGCTGCCTCTTTTCCCTTTTTTCTACCTTGAAAATAGATGTGAGGTCTAAAAACGCAGAAGACATTTTGCAACAATGAAGCAGCCAGCATGAAAATGAAAAGCCAACACACCAAGGATGACAGAAAAAGGAAAGAAAGATCTGGGTCATTGATGACATTGTTGAGTTTCCAAATCAGCTGTGAGACCTCTTGTTAAGGACATAATAAACATTCTTATTTACCACACTGTTGGACAGGCTTTCTGATACCTAGAGGAATGAAACGCTAACTGATGCAGTTATTTTTATTTCATTAAATACATAATGTAACTGATTGTAAGTTATAACATTATTTAATTATATCATTATTTAATATACTGAGCAAGAAAATAAGTTGCAAGTTGCACAAAATAAAATGTTTCTTATCACTTATAATTTTTATTTTATGCTTCTGAAAAAACCTCTTTTCTATTTAAAAAGACATGGATTTTTATCATTGATTCCATCTGTGAATACATTAAAGAGAATAAGTAGAGCAAATTTCTTAAAGTGCAGTAAAACATCTTCACATTCAATGTACAGTTCTACTGAATACTTTTGTTACTCGTAGTCTTCTATTTCCGTGTGTTTTTCCTACATATCATTCTTTGTCTTTAACAGTGTGGATGATGCAGTATTTCTGAAATGAATTCATAAAACAATGAATTCCAGTGTTTGGGCTCTTGAGCCTGCTTTGCATGTGTGTAGAGCAAATCAATTTTTGGATTTCCACTTCAAGAATATCCCTAGACACATATGATTAACAATTTCTAGCACCCTCTCTCCACAGTATTGAGTTCCTAGGAGTTATGAGAGTATAGAACTATTGTCCCTAGAATTTTCTTCCATGCCACTGCCACTGTCACTCCTTCTGAAAGTTTTTACTTGCTGGTGCTTCTCACACTTGTACATTTTGTGCAAATAATGAGTACTATGTCAGAACTACTATCTTTCCGCCAGCAACTAACTGAAAGACCCACTCCAATGAATGTAAGAGCCATCTTTCCTTACATCAGATTTCTCAGAGGCAAAGACTGGATGAAGTGATTTATTGAAGTACAGAATGATTGGCAGCATCTACAGCTTTTATGTTTAGTGGGACCTTCACTGGGACCTTCACTGTGCCCTCCTCTGGGACCTGAGATCTCCAGAGCTGCAGAGCCTAGAATTTTACCAAAAATTCACCAAGTCAGTCACTGAAATTGGTGGTGATTGAGCCACTCCTACCACTCCACTTTGATTTTTGAACCCATGTATTTTACATGTGGATAATGCACCATGTGCAGGAGACACTGATTTAAGGTGTATACAACACACTGACAAAGAGCATAGCACAGGATGTCATTTCCAAGCTAGCGACTTCAAGGGAACATTACACTACATCAAACAAACACTTTATGGTGCAGTATATGTAGAATCAGAGGATACAGTAGTCATGTGCCCACTGCTGCATCTCCTCTGCTATAGCAATGTTATATGAAGTGCCACGTATGTAATCAGATACTCAGTGAATCCTTGGGATAATGGTCCTGACTGACGTACTGTAGACAAGAAAGACAAAACCAGGCCTATAATAGGGGTCAATCTGATCACAATGAAAAATTGCCTATTAAAATGTAGAGCATGTCAGGTATAATCAACCTGCTATCAAGTTGCTGGTTTTATTTCTTTACAGATTATACTTCAACCTGGCACTTGTATCTAGAAGAAAAGTTGTAATGCTTGAAATGGAAAATAAGCATGGAAATTATAAAGATTTGGCTAAAGAGTTGGGGAACAAGAAAGTGAATGTGTGTGTGTGTTTTTTTTAAAGATTTTATTTATTTATTTGACACAGAGACAGAGAGCACAAGCAGGGGGAGTGGCAGGCAGAGGGAAAAGCAGACTCCCCACTGAGCAGGGAGCCTGATGTGGGACTCGATCCCAGGACCCTGAGATCATGACCTGAGCCGAAGGCAGACGCTTAACCGACTGAGCCACCCAGGCGCCCAGTGAATGTGTGTTAAGAGAAACTATAGTGATAAAGGTCAGGAGAAGGTACAGTGAGATAGGGGCTCTCCCATCCATTAACACTGGTAGAGAAAATTATTAAAAATTTTTAGCAAAACTGGGGCACCTGGGTGGCTCTGTAGGTTAAGCAGCCGACTTTTGATTTCAGCTCTGGTTGTGATCTTGGAGTCGTGAGATCAGGCCCCCAGTTGGGCTCTGTGCTTACTGTGGAGTCTGCTTGAGATTCTCTCTCCCCATCTCCCTCTGCCCCTCCTGCTTGTGCGCACATGTGCTCTCTAAATAAATATATATATAAACAAGATCTTTTTAAAAAACATGTTTTCAGCAAAATTACCTTGCAGAATCAGCCAAGCATTAATACCATTTCACTTTGAAATTCCAATTCTAAAGATAAGAACCAGCAGGACACATGGTACAAAAATATTTTAATTGATTTAAAAATAGAGGTAAATTAAATAAAGTTGTTAGATTCATAGACTGGACTATTATACTCCTAGTGAGTTATGTTTCAGTAATGGCAGCAGCTAGATCTGCCCTCGTAAGAGGAACACTCTGTCTTGCCACATTTATATTCTCCATCTTCTGCTGAAATGGCTCCTCCATTCTGGAGTTCATTGTTTAGGTACTGGGATGGCTGATAACATAGGCTGCCTGACATGTACCAGATAAATCATCCTATCCATTTCAATGTTTAATGCCTCTTCTACAGTGGATGCTCTCAGGTGAGTACTAACCTGTGACACAAACATTTCCACACTTTGTGCTCACTTTCATAGGTCCAGCCAATCTTCAATGAATGAAAGTTTCTATAAGCCCTTGGAGGCTTCTTACTCCACAATCCCTTACTGCCCATCTGCTTTCTCACCCAGATGACCCTGAAAGCTCAGCCTCCTTACCATGATGTCTGCCAGACATATATGTACATTGTCCCTGTGTATCTGAACCCCAATGGTAGGTAAGACTCGTTTTTAATTTCTTGTGCAAATTAGGGGATGCAACTGGTTATCAAATTAAGTGTCCTTTAGCTAGGCAGAGTAAAGATAACTAGGGGGCTCTATTGCCTAACTGTTTTTACTGATTTTCAGAGTCTGCATTCTGGTTCAGTTAAGAGATGTTTTGCCCGTTACCAGAGAAATGGACCTATGCATCATGTAAAGTGCTTGGCTTGGATCAGAAGCTGCATGCACATTACTCCTTTCTTCCTGTCTACCCTACTCAAATCATATTTACAAAGTACTATCATCAACTAATGCTTTTGTGTAATTAGTTATTCTATTTTTTTAGGTGATGATATGATTTTAGTCATCTTCCTAACTGGGTTAGTTGTGCAATTTCTAGGGATGCTAAAACAATTGCCTAGTGGCTTGTGGGATATACTGAAATTTTTAACTTTTTATTTTGGTCCGTAATAATGAACAGTCATGTCAGAGCCTAGAAATGTTTCATCGTCAGAGAGTTTAGTCAGTCCAGTTCTGGAAGGACCAATCATAGGACATATCTCTGTCTATTCCCTCTTCCTTCAGGCCATCACTCAATCCTATTACTTCATTTCCTTAAATTATAATACGTACATTAAACTTATTGTAGACAATTTAGAAAATAATAAGTAAAAGGAAGAAGATAAAATTTATCCCTACAGAAATAAGCAATATTAACATTTTTGTATATTGCCTTGGTTTTATTTATTTTTATTTTTATTGTTTTTATTTTTTTAAAGATTTTACTTATTTGAGAGAGAGAGAGAGAGTGAGAGCACAAGCAGGGGGAGCTGTAGGCAGAGGCAGAGGGAGAAGCAGGCTTCCCGCTGAGCAAGGAGCCCAATGTGGGACTCGATCCCAGGACCCTGGAATCATGACCTGAGTTGAAGGCAGACACTTAACCAACTGAACCACGCAGGCCTCCCGTCTTGGTTTTATTTTTTAGATATATATGTTTGTGTGAATATGTTTACATATTAGAATCATACATAAACAATATAGTACACTCATATTTTCTCTTGGTTTCATTCATAGCCATTGAGTGACATCACTAAAATTATTTCAAAAACATAACTGTAGAAGTAGAATAGTCTGTCCAATAGATCTAACATCATTTATTTAATTTACCTTTGTTTTTAAACTTTGTATTAATTAGGATAATTATTTTTGTACCCCATGTCTTATTACTTCTTCTTAAAGTCTCTTCTAAATGTATGTTTAGAATTGGTACTGAGAAATGGAATTACAAGGCCAAATTAACATGTGGCTCAGCCTACAAATTAATTTTGAAGAACAATATTAACAATTTCCTCTCCACCATTAATGAATGAGACAGCCTGTCTCACCATGCCCTCTCGTGACTTTATCACTGTAGCTTTTTTTGCACACATTCACTTTCTTGCTTTCCAATTCTACAGCCAAATCTTTATCATTTCTGTGCTTGTTTTCCATCTCAAGCATGACGGCTTTCCTTTGGGTTTTGTCCCTGCATAAAGCTATGTGTTAAAAGGAGCCACTACTGAACTGGATATATTGGTAAAAGCAAACCAGAAAATTCTGAGTGTTAGGAATGTGTTTATACACACAAATCATTGTTTGACCACATTCGTCCTTTGCTCTGTAAAAGCTCCCCACCCTTAGGCCAAAGACCCACATCCATCTTTCTCAAACATCTGTGTTTCATTTATAAACTCAGAATTATGGAACTGAAGTGACTCTACCTCTCTCTACTTTTTACTGATCTTAGCTTCATTAAACACATCTACTCAAAGTAACCTTTCCCTATTCATTTCTTTTCCACTTGCACAACTTCCTTAATACTAAACTCTTTTTCCATCATGCCCACAGTGTGCCATAGTCTTCTTCTTTCAGGCCCAAAAGAAGCATGTCTTGGAATCTCTTCCATTCATTCATTCTTTTGTTTATCCAAGAGATATTCATCAGGGTAAGCCCTAGAAAGATGCTGGAATCCTGCCTTTCTGGTGTGCTCCTACTGCCTGGAATTCCTGAGGGATCCCAAGGGTCAGCAGTATATAACTGGTGATGTCTTATTGCTCAAATTAACATTTTTTCATTACTTATCATCTGCCACAAAGTGTGAGTGAGACATAAGGAAAATTTATACCCCCTTCTTATACCATATTCTATTTTTTTAAAGATTTTATTTATTTATTTGAGAGAGAAAACACGATGGGGGTGGAGAACACAAGAGAGAGAGAGAGCACTAGGAGAAGCAGGCTCTCCACTGAGCAGGGGCTTATGCCATATTCTAAAACCACATAATAATATCATCATCTTTATATATTTCATACTGAGTATAAATATTTGACATCTACCAAACCCTTTTTCCATTGGTTTTCAATTTGGTATTAACCATTGATTGTGTTACTTGGCCTCTTATCTTACTCACTACTCTATTTATAACAGATGTTTCCAACAGCAGTGCTCACACGGTCGCACAGCACTACAAACCGTGTTGTTACAGCAATGCCTCCCAATATCCAAAACTGCTTTTGTATCTTCTCATCAGCCAACCTTTTAAATATTTAAATGTCAGTTACATCTTGTGAGTGTTTGAGTTCAGGATGAGAAGGATGCTCAAAAATACACAGCATGATGAAAGAAGACATGGGACCCCCTAGGTTGTTCTTCCTTGAATTGAAGATCTGACAGTTGCTGATTTGGTCTTAGAGGCTTGTCTCAGAGCAGACAACTAGGCATTCTCAGATATTCAAGGTGCCTCAACAATTCCAGTCCTGTTTTTGGAGGTCAAGGTGAGCTTCTAGACCAAAAGACTAGAGTATAGAAACTTAAGATGAGTCTCTGGACCCATAGGTGGGCCTGGAGCCCTGAAAGATACCTAATCTTTTAAATTAGCATCAATGGGTGGGCAAAGTGTGCTGGACTCAAAGGCTACCAGCACGAGTACACAGTGCTCAATGCTACATGGCTTGTGGAGACAAAAAAAGAGCCCAGTGTTCTGCAAAATATCACATCTCAACTAGGTTTTTGTTCTATTATTAAAACTAGGCTTAATTATGTTGAGTTGCTATTGAGCTGGGGAAAGGTAGAGCAGGGAAAAACAAGGAGGGTCTTATTTAAGGCTGAGAAGCTAGGCCAGACCTGGACTTGCAGGTGAGATCATAGATGAAGACAGGTTTGAGGAA
The DNA here is from genome assembly GCF_004348235.1 of Phoca vitulina. Lineage (NCBI taxonomy): Eukaryota > Metazoa > Chordata > Mammalia > Carnivora > Phocidae > Phoca > Phoca vitulina. The sequence continues at coordinate 13,879,951 of NW_022589728.1, read as the reverse complement.
CCAGAGAGGCAAAGAAGATCCTATAGAAGTGTGCCTTCTAGTTTTGCTTTGGCTTCTATCCCAGCTTTCCTTCTCCTTTCTGTATACTAGGGGATTTGATGTCTGGTGTGACTATAGCAACCTCTGTCTGAATTTCTTGTTTATTTACACATTCATGTTTCTTTGAAACCATTAAAAGGATCCTCTGCTTCTTGTCTGATAGTACTACTGCTAAGTTCCTAAAGAAGCTGGTCATGTAGCATCTCTCAGAACACTGAGGACTTGCTTTTGTAAGGTGCTGTGCAGGCTGCAATGGGGATATCATTTTATAAGACAAGGTCCCTCAAGGAGCTAAAATACAGTCAAGTAGATGAAACATGGCACCTATAAGTCTAGTACAAATCAGTGTGTAAAAATATTTTGTGAAAAATAAAACATTTTAATTTCCCTAGGAAAAGACTGATTGTTCTTTGGTCATAGTAACAAGTAACTCCCAGATCTGGCATTAAACAATCCCAATTGATCATTGAAAACTGTGAGTCAGTAATCATACATCTGGATGCCAGGCATTTTGTGACATCCCCATACTTCTGAAAGTATCAGCAGCAGCCACGTTGCAATAACCAACCCTCCACAGCTAAAGTTCAATGAATCCCTCACAGGTCTTGCTTTTGTACATCACTGATCCTGAACCTCATGCTTCTCCAAACCTATATGAGATCAGTGATTGCTTTATTCAGAGAGATTGCATCCTGCAAGCACAATTTTTCTTTGTCTAATACGCAACAAATTCACCTTACTGTTTTAGATTTCCAGTGACACTTCTTTCTTTGACTCATTGGTCTATTTGGTCAGGTGTGTTTCCCTTGGAGTCACAAGGTATCAGGAAATCAGCAGCCCATGGAGAAACAACCTTCCAAGTCTAGACTGACCAATCATGAGTCTGTAATAATGCCATTACCAAGTCTGGTACTCTGATTGTGGGAAATAATTATGCCAGTTGTCAGGATATAGATGATACCATGGAGAGAAGCTTTCTTTGTAAAAGCAAGATAGTAGACAATTTTGGAGGAGAGCTATAAATGATAAGGCATGCTATCTTTCACTATGAAGTATCAACATCAAAATGGGAAAAAAAATAAAACGTTTGCCTGTGAGGTCAATGATAATCTGCCATCTTCCTCCCACCTTCATTAATTAGAATTAAGATGGCCAGGTCTCTTATCTCTACTGTATTTTTTTTTCCTTTATAGCCAGAGAGGAAAGGGCCAAAAGCTTTGAAGAAAGAGAATTTATGTTTTTAAACCTAGGCATTTAAAAGAAGAAAAATATTGGAGTCAAAGAGGAAAGATAAAAGATCTGAATTATTATAATTGTAATGTTAGCCACTGGAAATTATCATCTGGGAGTTTTTCCAGTATAAAAATAGGCTATCACTTGCTTTACAGAAATTTAGAAAGCGAAGGTATGTAACTATGGCTCAATAGACATATTTGTTCACTGGATATGGCAGGCCTAATGCAGGTTAAGATACCTCATGTTTCACCAATTCTATTTGGTGGAGAAGTCCTCCAGCTTCTAGACTAGGTTTAGGTGGAGGTGCATGGCGAACTGAGAAGTCAGCTGAGGAGGATTACCATATAAGCTTTCATATTTGGGTAAATGATAATGAACAATGAGGATAACTAAGGGCCTATAATCCTGCAGGACAGAGGTGATTTCAGGGGTGATTATATCGTAAGGCAGATGGAAAATATCCCAGAGTGAGGGAGGAAGCTGGGCAGAACAGACTGAGCGGAAAGCTATTTCCCTTAGAGAAGGACTCAGAATGAGATGATAATGTGTTCCGTTATCAATGAAAGGCCACTGAGACCTATCTCCTGCATGCTTTCCAGCTAACTTTTCAGAGACAGATGTCTTATTAAAAAACAATTCTTTCTAAAATCATAAGCATAACTACTAAGAAGTCTACCTTCCTTTTAGGACAGCTGAGAGCTAAAGTAAGAGACGAAGCCAGGATTCTTTTTGCTCTGAAATATCAAACAAGGTCATGCTTCTTTTTTTGGAGATTGTTTTTTGTTTGTTAGGTGATCCCACAGAGAAGAAACTGTCTTTATTCCGAAATTATATAATGAAGAACCTTGGCCCTAGCCAACCTCCCCTTAGCATACAGAAGTATAAAAGAAATCCTCCAAACCTCACAAAGGCTTATGATTTGATTAAATTAATCTAGGAGGGAGGCACCTTCCCCGAATAGAACTATCAGCCGACTTCTTTCTTCTGTTCAATGGCCACCTATTATATGACTTGTCTCATGACCCGTGATTGTGTAAGCAAACACTATGGATTTTAGATTACACATTTTGCTACAAAAAGGGTTGGAAAGGGCTAAAGATCCATTGAAAACCAAATAAGGAACAAAACTGTTCAACCTAGGGCATGAATTACTTAAATACCTGCTCCTAATATATTCCTATAGGTAGTTAAATTTAAAAAGCTTCAAAAATTAGCAAAAATAAAAATATGAAAAAAATTAAAGAGAATAATGAAAATAAATGAGGTAAAAGAAATTTTTAAAATTCAAAAGAATTAAAAACTTGCTAAAATAAAGACAAAAATAAATTGTAAGAAAAAAAATTTCAAGTGAGTAATTGAAAATATACTTTAGAATATTCAATAAAACTGCTGAAATTTTAAAAGAAGACAAAAATATAATCGGATAAAATGAATATTTTTTGAAAGACTAGCTTAAAGAAGAACAGCAAATAGACCAAAAAGAAAAAGTTAAATTATTCAATGATAATATTCTAAGACTTAGTACCATGGCACAGTGGCATATGTTCTCATAAGAGAAAGCCAGTGAGCACAGCAGAAAATACTTGACCTTTCTATTTATATGTGAAAAGCCTTTCTTTTCTTATTTTTTAAATCAAGAGTCTCCTTGTTTAGAAAGTAAAGGTAATCCAATATATGGATACAATTTTATTGAATTAAAATATCACATCTCCAATAATAAGATATCAGAAACATTTAACTGTAAACAAAGGTTTAAGTTAAACAAAATATAGGCACAATGGCCAACTCCTCCTACTAGAGGGTTCTATCCCCTACTGCCTATTAAGGGTGTCTCTCCTGCAATTTTACTTCTGTATTTTGAGGTGCTAAATTATTCCCATCAATATACAAATATACTCTAATATTCCCATATCTTAAAATAGATATGTATATATCAGTGAATCACTCATACTCAGAATATAAAAAGGATATCTTTTGTCAAGGAGGAAAATGAGCAAAGGCTTGAAATGACACTTCTCAAAGACAATGTGCAGTAGGTCAATAAACATATGACTTCACTGGTGTTGCAATGCAAATTAAACCATATCACAATTTATAAAACGAAATTTTAAAAAGGGAACTACATGTTGGCAAAATTATTCAACGACTGGAACTCTTGCACAGTGCTTTAAGAAAAAACAATTTGTAGAACTGTTTGGCTATAATAATATATGTTTTCTATGACCCAGCAATTCCATTTCTAGATAAATTCATCATGTGTTCACCAAAAGTCATATACTAGAAAATACGTGACTATAACCTAGAAAATTATGACTAGTACTAGCAGCATTACTCATAATAGTCTATTATGTGTAAGTGCCCAGATTCCCTTAAACATATTAATAAATAAATAAATTGTGGTATATTCAAATAGTAGAAAATTAAACATCAATGAATGAGAATGGAAAACCTACAACAAAGTGAATAATTCTCACAAATGTAGCGCTCAGCAAAGATAGACATGAATGAGTTGCCAACATTAGTGTCAGACATTAGCATAGAGATCGATCTCTGGAAGGTAATTAATGACTGCATGGAACGCTGGGGCTTGCAGGAAGGTGGTAACTAACATTCTGTTCTTTGATCTACAGGCTGCTGAGTTACTGAAAATTCATCAAGTATATTTAAGATACATGTAGTTTTTGGAAGTATAAGCTTAAATTAAAAGTCAAAACAAACAAACAAAAAACAAAACCTTGACCCCCGGTACCTTCAATTACCACACATTATGTGACCTTTTATAATGAATCTTCTCAACTAACTGTTCTGTACTTGCTGCATTTGCTGTATCCACTTTCTCATGCTGTTTTCTCTGTCTTTTGTATCCACTGCTCAACAGTGAGACTTTTTAAGGCAACTGATGACCCTAAACCAAGGGTTAGTTTTTTATCTTCAACTTAATCAACCTCCTGGGAGCACTTGCCACACAGATTACTCCATCGTCCTTGAGAAATTTGTATCCCTTGGCTTGGTGACACTACATTCTCCCCACTGGCTGCTCCTTTGTAGTATCTCTTACTCAGTATTACAAATAAAACCAGGAGAATGGCATAACTAGAATTCAGAAAACACCACACATTTCAAATTACCTGTAAGTACAAAAGTAAATGCCAATTTTCAGCAGAGCCATCATTCAAGCTTTGCAGATAGAGGGGGAGGGCGCTGGGAGGAAGGCTTGGAAAAGCTGCTGAGGAAGAGAAAATAGGAGAAGAAAGGTCCATGATTGATCTAAGATCCCCTCAGAAAGAAAGTCCACTGTAAGTGTGAAATAACTGAAAAATATTTCTTTAAAAAAAAAAAGATTTTATTTATTTATTTGAGAGAGAGAGAGAGTGCGAGCAAGAGTGGGGGGGCAGCAGAGGGAGAGGGAGAAGCAGGCGCCCGGCTGGGTGGGGAGCCCTCCACTGGGCTCGATCCCAGGACCCCAGGATCATGACCTGAGCAGAAGGCAGATACTTAACAGACTGAGCCACCCAGGCGCCCCCTGAAAAATATTTCTGATAAATCAGACCACTGACAGCAGAGAAGGGACATAATAGTGTGTGGGGCTCAAAGTGACAATATTGAGAAGCACTGTTTCTGAGGGATGAGGGTACCAGAAAGGGAGTGGCCTCCTTTGTGGACTAAAAGGTGAAAGAAAAAAAAAAAAAAACAAGCAAAGGGGGAATATTGGGATCCTGCTAGAAAAAAGAGAGTAAAAAAACAAAATCAAGGGCATATAAGCTCTTCTCACACTAACCAAATACACCAAACAAACCAAGAATTTCCTATTCTTGAAACAGAAAACTTGCAACCCATTCCACTGGCATCCTATCGGCAAAAGGGCACCGACTTAAATGTCATATCTACACACTGCTACTGCAGGAGGAAAACAGAGAGAATCAAATGTTTCACCTGATGAAAACTCTCTCTCAGGAAACCAACCACAAAGCAGAAGAAAACTCTAACACAATATTGCAAACTGAATTTAATATCTTTAGACGAGCATTTGTGAACATATAAATATATGTATTAAGGAAGAAATAAAATAAAAGCTGATTAGACTCAGAGAAGAAGAGGGGGAAGAGAAGGAAGAAGGCGGGGGAGAAAAAAGGGGGGCAGAAGAAGGGGAGGAGGGAGAGGGGGAGGAAAAGAAAATTATAATAGCACTGATGACTAAATTATATGAGATAACCCAGGGAGAATAGTCTTAAACAAATACTTGAAAAGGACTTTGGAGAAAGGTAGGAAAATAATCAAAGGAATAAAAATGAGTCAAAATAAGAAGTAAAATGGATGAGAAAGAAAGTGGTTAAAATGCAAAACAAACAAATATTAAAAATCATATAATATGGAAACTCTGACAATGAAAAACAAAATAATAAAACAGAATGCATATTTAATTCCTTAATAAAAAAATCCCTGGAAATAAGATAAAAACTCTTTCTAAATATGGAAAATACCCAATAGGTACCTGAGAGACTTTCTTGAAATTACTATGGAGAAATAAAGTTGGAAGTGAAAAGTCACTCACAGCAAAGTGACACCTGGTGGCACTGTTAACACTTACTGGGATGACTGCTGTCACACACCTCAGCCAGAATCACAACCGCTCTACTTCCTCATCTGGCTTCCCCCACACTACGGCAACTGCTAGAAGTCAGTCTACCCTTGGCATTATTCAAAATTCCCTGGTGGGTTCCTGTCTATATATATATATATATAGTCCACTTAAATTAAAAGGTGCTAAATTATTCCCATCAATATACAAATATACTCTAATATTCCCATATCTTAAAATAGATATGTATATATCAGTGAATCACTCATATATATATATATATATATATATATATATATATATATATACACCAATATATATGCCAAGACCTCTTGTCTCTCTCTAGGCCTAGATATCAAAATGTTCTAGCCCCGGGACCCCCCTCACTTTGCATTTGCCTGAGTAATCACCCTTTGAATTATTTGCACTCACTCGCTGTGGTAAGGTATGTTTTGACATATGATACTTTTAAAGGCAAAAGAGCTGGCCAGATTGGACCTTAACTCCAAGTGGTCAACTCCAAGATGTATGTTAATAAATCCATAAGACTTTAATGATTTAAAAAAAATCTTTAGGACTTACAGGCAAATCCTTTTGACTTACAGGCAAAATGATCAATAATTTACAAGGACAAGAGAATTAGACTGATTTCTTTAAAGCAACTTAAAAAACAAAACAAAACAAAATACAGTAGCATTTTTCCATGAAAAGAAAGTGAATCAAAGATTTTTATACTCAGAAAACCTGTCATTTAACTATCAAGGCTATAGAAAAATGGCTTTACATGTGCAAGAACCCAGGTTATACTTTAATCTCAAGCTCTTGAAGAATCTTCTAGAGAATGAGCCAACCAAGAGATAATGCAGAATCTTCAGCAAAAGCAATTGTGATAAGCATTCATTCTACTAAAGTATAGAACTAGAATTGAGGCTAAGGTATGGAGGAAGGTGAAAGAATGGAAAATAAGTATTATGTGTTCTCATAAAGTAAAAATAATGCAACTAAAATAATGGAAGAAAGGAGAGCAAAAGAGGAAATGGAATAAGCTCATTGATTTTTGTATAGGCAATAGGCAAAGTCAAAAGATACTATTAAAAATCAACAAATCTGGGGCGCCTGGGTGGCTCAGTTGGTTAAGCATCTGCCTTCGGCTCAGGTCATGATCCCAGGATCCTGGGATCGAGCCCCACATCGGGCTCCCTGCTCAGCAGGAAGCCTGCTTCTCCCTCTCCCACTCCCCCTGCTTGTGTTCCCTCTCTCACTGTGTCTCTCTCTGTCAAATAAATAAATAAAATTAAAAAAAAAAATCAACAAATCAAACAATAAATGTTTGTAAAAGAAATCAGAGTACTAAGAGCATTAGAAAGGCATAAGTACAAGGTAATTACTAGAAAAAATATCAACTATTCCAAATAGGAAATAAAATACAAAAATGGAAAGCAAAGTAAACACAACCAATGCAGCAAGAAATGACATGATACACAGAACAACTGTATAATTAAATACATAATTGTATAAATGTATAAAAATTATAAAATATGAGTTATCAGTCATATCAGTAAATATAGGTGGGTTTAACTCAACTATTAAAAGAAAACTTTTAATTTTACTAACAAAGTAATGCCAAGCTGCAATTCTGTACATAAGTAATATATTTACATGATAGCAGTCAATAAATTGTGCTTTACATTTTTACTCATCTTTTATGAACACAAAATACTCCATGTATTTATGTAACTCATGTTATATAAATGTATTAAACCCCAAATACTAATACAAATACATGGGATAAATAATTAGGAAAGGATTATTTATTTTACCAAACAGATCCAAAGCTTCCTTCTTAAATTGTAAGTAACTGTAGTACATTTACTTTTTATGAATAACTCCCGAGACATTGAATGAACACATAAATATATATAAAAAGAGGGGTGCCTGGGTGGCTCAGTCAGTTAAGCTGCCTTCGGCTCAGGTCATGATCCCAGGGTCCTGAGATCGAGCCCCAAGTTGGGCTCCCTGCAGACACACACTCCCTCTCCCTCTGCCTCTCCCCCAGCTTGTGCTCTCTCTCGCTATCTCTGTCACTATTTGTCTCTCTCTCAAATAAATAAAATCTTTAAAAAAAATTAAAAAAAATATATAAAAAGAAAACCAAGCAATTAAGATCTATATACATGAAGAATATGCACATCACGTTCACATAATACCAGACATCCTTAATAATGCTAAAACAGTTGAAAATTTTCTTATCTGTATCAGTGGGGACATTCTAGATCATAATTAGCTGGAGGACAGGCAAAGGCTATATTGGAACCTTCTTTGCCTTGCATTTGTATAAACTAAAAAATATTAATGTCAACAGGCTGACTCGATATTTTCCGAAGTTTCGCCAAACTAACGCTGTTATTCAAGTGTGAAATACACAGAAAAATAACCGCTGTTTTGTCTGGTATCTGCTTTTCCCTCTGGCTGACTGTGTCAGGGAACAATGAAGTTCTCCAACCTCAGGGCTCAATGGCCCACGCTGTTCAGAGTTAGAGAGAACATAAGTATCGATGGTGTAGAAAGCCCACGTGGAGTAGCTTCTCAGGGTCAAGAGGACCAGAACAACAGAAAAGCATCTCACCTGGCTACTGTGTGGTCGGCAAATAAAGGTGGCAACAGTTCTAAGAAATGCACTCTTAACGTTTTAAAAAAAAAATCCGGTCCTATTCTAACCTCACCACTGGGAGAGAAGGCAGAGGGCTTCTGCCCAAAACTTCAGGTGAATGCAGAAGGTGTTCTCTATTCCACCAGCAACATTAGAAAAAGGGAGGGAATGTCTGCTCTGTTCTTAGCGCTTCACCTGCCAATCTCCATCTGTGAGGAGTCAGCATTTTCTGCCCACAAAGAGATATTCTACCTCTCTAGGTCTGAAAAGATGCTCTGGAGAAAACAGAGCATTGATGGGGAATTTAAAGGGCAGCGGAAACAATAAAAGACATAAAAGGTCAATTGATCCAAACATTCTGGCAGCCGGAGCTTACCCGCCCCTCAGCATTCAGAGAGCACGAAGGCAGTTACAAAGCGCACTGGGTCAGGGCACGCTTGAAGTGACTGACAGGGGAAACGGTTCTTCTTGAGCTCAGTGTATTTGCCTCAACCACAAGGACCTCGCTTAGGAAGATCTTCCCTGCCCGCTGCAGTGTCTTGACTTTTTAGCAAATCATTCTTCAGGCAAAAACTGTCACATGGAGACGGTTGATTACATTGGTTCTTTGAAAAAAGAAATTTTTTGAAGAACCTCCTCTTTCAGGGGGTACAAACGTCTTAAAGATCCACCGGCACTATCTTATCTGGTTAAATAAAAAGACAGTTGCTACTACCTAGGCACATATGAGATGAATGAATGGGATGTACCACACACACACACACACACACACACACACACACACACACACGGGATGCTTTTTCATCTCCCCTGGAGGTTCTATCATGGAATGCAGTTTATGTTTTCTTAGAGAACAGTTCTACTTTTATAGCCCATGAAGCCCTCGCTTAATGTTTTCTTATCTTCTCTTTTGAGCTGTACCCACACCTTCATACCCTTCCTTGCTCTGCTTTGAATTACTGATGGAAGGGGAAATAACTTACTAATTCTGTATGCATTTGTGTGCGAGACTGCTTGTGTGTATGGCTCCCTCATACTCTTAGTTAACGAACATAAATATCTAGAGCCTTAAAGATGTTAAAATGATGGTAAAATCCATTAGAAAATAACTTTAAAGTAGATGCTATTAATTTCCCATCTTTATGACTGCATTTATTTGACTTTCAAGATTATTTTGAGTTTGTGGCAAACTCTTGCTTTTGTCATAGTACGTGTAATTCCAAGGGGAGAGAAAAGAAAAGGAGAAAGAAATAGGGAAGGTTAGGAAAATGTACGTAACAGTGGTGCACTGAGGTAGAGATAACGTAGATTGCTAACTCTGCATCTGGTTGTAAGATTTACTTTCAAAAGGTCTGTTAGACTTTCATTTGTAATACTGGCATTAAAAACTCTGAAAATATATTTTTACTTCCTTACTTTTTTAGTTTTTAGGGAAAATATTTTCTTGTTGAAAACATATGCATGAGTAATCTAGCAATATATAATAGAAATTCAGAAGACATAACTAAACAATCTAAATATCCAATGTACCTATAGTATCTGACATAGATCATAACAGCATAGAAAACGACTATTCTTAGCCTGACCCCTAGTGTTAATAGCAAATAAGCGTGCAGTCTGACAGTATTAGACCTAAGATAAAATTGTTTAAAAAGAAATAGATAACAATAATTTTTTTCATTATAAATAATCCACCCTTGAGGAGTAAATACCGCGCTTGGGAACATCAATCCAGAAGGAGCTCAGAGATGAACATCTTCATTTGATAAAAGGGAAACCTGAGTCTGACTGTTTTGGGGATGAAAGAATTAGTCTGAATTAGTTTATGGAGCTGCATTTTAGTCTTTGCACCCACTCCACTGGCCATAAATCTATTTTACAACTGTGGGAAGACAATCTCTGACTTTTAATCCCTTTCTTCACCAGCCACCTCTATGGCTAAGACATGCGTTCACTCCTTGCCTGCTCCGAAGTTGGCGAGCAAGTTCAAGTTACTCAAAAGCCACAGCAGAAAGGGCCAGAGAAATAATTTATTCTTTATTAATCCAGTCTGAGTTTAGAATTGCCTGACGTTTCTCTAAGCAACTGAGACAATTTTGGTAATTATCCACCCATTTACAAGACATTTCTAGATATAGCTCCAAATAATTCAACCAACTTAAATGTTTCTCTCTGTTCCCTGGCAGGGGGAAATCTCTTCTTACAGCAGAAGTCCCCAGAAGCTTTAAATGGGGTGTCTCCCCAAATGAAGTTATCAGCCAGGGATTAACTTTTACTTATCCAAGTAATATATTCTCAGCAGATATAGAAAAGGAGAATTGTGAATTGTTTGCTTATTTTTCTGAAGACCTGGAATATTCAGCTCTTCTGATCTCCTTTGCTCTTATATGCTATCCTTGTTTTAATACCCCAAATCTGCATTATTCTTTTTCTTATTTATGAATTTTTCTACTTCTTTTGTTCCTGAATTCAGTTTATAAAAGCCTTCCCAATGGTAATTACTTGGTTTTAGATCTTGGATAATTTAACTTTACTTCCTATTACCAAACTAATAAGCACATTTACTTCTTAAACCTGGAAATTGCCCCAGCATGTTCTAAGATACTTTTGATAAAACTCACCAAGTTGATTTTTCAACAGGAATCTGAGTAGTGACTGTCCCAATTACCACTCAATTTCTTACCTTGAGAATATTTTGGGGGGGGGGGAGGGTAGATATTTATAAGCTGATTAAAGAAGGTCATGCTTAGAGGTAGCCTAGTTGTTGGTTTTAAAATAACACAATTCTCATTGTCTTAACTATTCATTCTCTTGTCTCAGTGTATTGATGGAAAGAGCTGAATAAAAAAGTGATTTCAGAAATGTCAAAATAAACTTGCAATAACTCTTTGCAAAATTTTTGATAGAGCAATTATAATAGTGCATGCTATATATATTTGAATTTTTGCTGTGTTTAGAAGTTTGCCAGGATTAAAGAAGCAACAAACATGATAAAGATAATAATTTTTGAGGGACTACCAATTCTCATATCATGAACTATGGTACTCAGACCCCCTGCACTTGAATTAGCTTAACTGCTATCCCTTTCACCTCCCCTCACCCCTCACTTCAGAGATTCTTGATTCCTGTCTGTTTTCCAAACATGGGGCCCAGCGACCTAACCATTAGATGAGATTCTCCAATAGTATTCTGATCAATCTTCTTCATTTTTAATATGGGTTTCTGTTGCTTGCCTCCAAAAACCCTAATTAACCCAAGGTAGCAACATTACAGGTAACAAGCAAAGGCTGGGATTGGTTCCAGGCAAAATAAGGCAGGTGGCAGTGACAATTCCTATCCATAAACCCAGAGAGGAATTTAACACTCCATGGAATGAAATGGCTAGATTAGTTAATTAAATCACCACCTGTGCTTATCCAAAATCAAATTCCTATTTGTAGCAAGACTTTGGGAGATTGCACTGTTCTGCTATGGCGAATAAGAGATGTTCCAGAACCCAGGGTGACAAAATGCCAAGCCACAGCTCTGTATGAGGCAAGTACGGTTATCATAAGAGGCAGTAGGACAGGTACAGTAAGCACATTTTGATTCACAATATTGCCATGGTCAATTGAACATAGTTTCCTGGAAGAAAATCAAAAATAAAAATAAAAATTCAGGTCTGGGGAACAAAAGTCTGTCACGAGCCATTGTAACAAATGGATTCAATCTTCCCTCATTCCCCAATCCTGAAATAGTTCACAGACAAGAGCTTCTTTAATAAAGGAAGGCAAGGTGGACTTCAAAATGAACTCAGAAATATATCCATTATGTATGCCCTGTGAGATTTTTCCTAACTATAATCAAAGGGTCCTAAAGCTATTTACCAGGGTAATTCTTTAGTGTAATGGAAATACCAAATCTTTCAAGGGCTATCAGCACTGTCTCTGAGCTGTTGCTGGGAACCCAAAACACTGCTTCATACCCCCAGTCTTATGTGGGGCTTATGAGCTCCAGGAGAACAGTGAAGTTTTCACATCAGCCTCCTGGAAAAACTAAAATACTCCAATCCCATTTCATGGTTATTTTTAATAGTTTCTGAGTGTACAGCTTGAATAGACATCTTTAGAAGCAGGTAGCATCCCTACATTGATGCCATCGACTGAAACCAATGATTATATAGGGCCAAGTTCCTGGACAGCTCTCCTACCAAGCAGCACATCATAAATCTCAGTACTCTATCTTGTCGGGGAAAATAGCAGGGACTAGGGTAACTATCACAAACTTAAAAGATTTAAGGGTGGTAATTTCACATCCTCATTTAATTATACAGTTTGATGCAAAAATGAACAGGCTTAAAGTAGCAGGCATGTGGGGGTTTTGATTATCTGAAAATAAGTGCTCATTTTGGCTTGATTCTTGAAAGATAATTTCTCTGGACATTAATTCAAGGTTACTAGTCATTTTCTTTTAGAACACAAGAGACATTCGTCTAGCTGTCATTTTTGCTTTAGAGAAGTCACTTGTCAGTCGAAAGGTTGCTACTGTGATTTTTTTCTTTCATTTTCTACAGTTTCACTATGATGATTCTTGGTATGTGTTTCTTTTTATTTAACCCGCTTGGGTTCATTGGGATTTTGAATGTGAAGACTGAGATCTTTCATCAGTCCTGGAACATGTTAAGCCATTATCTTTTGAAATATTGCTTCTGTACCATTCCTTCTTTTTCTCCTTCAGGAACTCATGTTTGGACCTCCCTCTCTTCTTTTAGCTTCTTAATCTCTTCTCTATTTTATGTCTTTTTGTCTCCTTTCTTTTATTCTGGATGATATCTTCTGATCTCTTTTGATTTTCTCTTCAGTTCTAATTTGTTATTAAATGTTCATCACATTTTCAATTTAACTTTAGTTACTTAAGAGAATTTATTTTTATAAGTTTTAGCTTTACAGAAAAATTGAGAAGCTATTACAGAGTTTCCATATACCCCACACTCAGTTTCTGCTATTATTAACATTTTACATTATTATAATACATATGTTAAAATTAATGAACCAATGTTGATACATTATTATTAATTAAAGACCATAGTTTATTTAGATTTTCTTAGATTTTTCCCTAATGACCTTTTTCTATTCCAGGATCCCATCCAGGATACCACATTAAATTTAGTTGTCCTCTCTCTTTAGGTTCCACTTGGCTGTGAGAGTTTCTTGACTTCCCTTGGTTTTTTGTTTTTAAAGATTGTATTTATTTGACAGAGAAAGAGAGAGAGAGAGAGCACAAGAAGGGGGAGCAGCAGAGGGAGAGGGAGAAGCAGGCTCCCCGCTGAGCAGAGAGCCAATGACATGTGGCTCCATCCCAGGATGCTGGGATCATGACTTGAACCAAAGGCAGATGTTCAACGGACTGAGCCACCCAGGCGCCCCTTGACTTTCCTTGTTTTTAATGACCTTGGCAGTTTTGCTGAGTACAGGCCAGGTATTTTTTAGAATACCCTTCTATTGGAATTTGTCTGGCGTTTCTTCTCATAATTAAGCTGGGATTATAGGTACTTGGAGGAAGATCACAGAGGTTAAAAGCTGTTAACATTAAATCATAATAAGCATACATACTACCAATATGATTTATGACTTGTTGACACTGGCTTTAATCACCTGGCTGAAGTAGTGTTTGCCAGGTTTCTCCACTGTAAAGTTTTAGCCCCATTACCGTACATTTTGGAAGAAAATCACTATGTGCAACACATACCTACAGAGTGAGAGTTATGCTTCCCCTCCTTAAGTAGAAAGTATTTATTTAAATTATTTGGAATTCTTCTGCATGAGAAATTTATCTTCTGCATTTTTAAATTTATTCAATATTTTATTTATGTATGTATAAACATGTGATATTTATTTTATTTTTTTATTTTTTTTTTTTTTTTTTTTTTTTATTTGACAGAGAGAGAATGAGAGAGAAAGCACATGAGAGGGGGGAGGGTCAGAGGAGAAGCAGACTCCCCACCGAGCAGGGAGCCCGATGCGGGACTCGATCCAGGGACTCCAGGATCATGACCTGAGCCGAAGGCAGTCGCTTAACCAACTGAGCCACCCAGGCGCCCTATTTTATTATATTTTTGAATAATCCAGTATTATTCATTTTTTTGCTCAGACTGTTTCAGCTTTGGCCACTGGGAGCTCTGTCAGTTGCCCCCTGTGTTCCTTTGATATTCCTATCAATATGGGGTTTTTTTTAGCTATTTCTTATTTTCTGGCACTACAAATGCTCCAGGCTCACCTTGTGTATTTTCTGTCCCAGTCTTAGAATCAGCCATTTCTTCAAGGAGCCCTGATTCCTTTTTTAAAGAATAGTATTAGAAACCAAAATGTGGATGCTATTTATGCATGTTGCAATGGGGATGTCATTTCTTTTAGGCCCTTTCATCCAAAAAGCAGAAAATATATGTGATTATACAACCTGTGTATTTAAACAGATCTATAAATATTTCTATATACAACCATCTGTACTTATATTAAGCTAAACATGAATTCATATGATGTCTCCAACTCTGATTGCTATCATGGATATTTTTTTTAGGTGCTTCTTTTCACTTAATTGTAATCTCCCACCCAGAAATCTGGCTCCCACCGTCTGCCATACATTTACTTAATTGTTCCATTCCGGTATACATGTATAGCAGTATCAGAATTGGTAACACATAATCCCATGGGAAACAACTTTATCGATTAGAATACAGTGCTTCTGTGTAGTTCCTTATATCTTTAGTCTTATAGATGGCACTCATTTCCAAAAATACTCAGCTTATCACCTTTCCCCCAACCCCTTCAGTGAGATTCTTTCAGTTGTTTGTAATACAGTTAGACCTTGTCACAGTCTGCATTTCTTCCTGGAATACCCCAATCTCCTAAATGATAATTAAAATTTTGCATCCATTAAGGTTACTTTTTGTGCTATACAGTTTTAGGGGTTTTGACAAATGCATAATATATTGTATTCACAATTATATTATCACAAAGAATCACGTTATTAATCCACTATGCTTCACCTATGTCTTTATAGTTTTATCTTTTCTAGAATGTTATATAACTGGTTTCTTTCGCTTAGTAATATGCCTTTGATATTTCTCCATCTGTCTTTGTGGCTTTATAGCTCATTTCTCTATATCTCTGAATAATACTGTGCTGACACATTTTATCCATTCAGCTTTTAAAGGACATCTTGGTTGCTTCCAGTTTGGGGAGATTACCAATAAAGCTGCAATAAACATTTACATGAAGGTTTTTGTGTGGGCTTGGCTTTTCAAATCAATTGGGCAAATACCAAGGTGCAAGTTCGCTAGCTCATATGGTCAGACTGTGTTAACTTTGTAAAAGACTGTCAAACTGTCTTCCAAAGTAAACATACCATTTTGTAGTCCCACTAGCAGTGAATGAGCATTCCTGTTGTTCCTCATGCTAATACCTTTGAAAAAGTTTTTGTTTATTTCACATTTCACAGTTGTACCCACCCAAAATTGATTTCTATATATGGAGTATGTATGGATCCATGTTTTTTCCACATGAATTTCTAGATAGAATATTTGATGTTTTTGCGATTATAAATGATAAATTTATTTCCTTTTTAAACACTGTATTGATAACATGTTGAAATGCAAATAATTTTTGTATATCGGTATTTTATTCAGCCACATTACCTAACTTATAAATTCTTATAATTTATCTGTAGAGATATATAAATTATATCTTTCTTTTTTATCGAGGTAACACACATAGTTAACACACAGTTACATTAGTTTCAGGTGCACAACATAGTGATTCCACAACTTTATAAATTATGCTGTGCTCACCACAGTGTAGTTACCATCTGTAAGCATGTAACTCTATTATAATACCATTGACTATATTCCCTATGCTGTACCTTTCATCCATAACTGTACCTCCCACTCCCCTTTGCCCATTTTGCACATCCCATCACTCTCCTCCCTTCTGGCAACCATTAGTTTGTTCTCTGTATTTACAGGTCTGTTTCTGCTTTTTTTGTTTGTTTATATGGTTGGTTGGTTATTTTTTTTAGATTCCACATTAAATGAAATCATATGGTATTTGTCCTTCTCTGACTTATTTCACTGAGTATTATACCCTCTAGGTCCATCCATGTTGCTGCAAATGGCAAGATTTCATTTTTTTTTTTTATGGCTGAATAATAGTCCATTGTATGTATATAGACATCTTCTTCTATCTAGTCTATCGTATGTATATAGACATCTATTCTTCTACCGATGGACTCTTGGTTGTTTCAATATGTTGGCTATTATAAATAATGCTGCAATAAACATAGGCATGCATATATCTTTTTGAATTAGTGTTTTCATTTTCTTTGGGTAAATACCCAGCAGAGGAATTATTGGCTCATATGGTATTTCTACTTTTAATTTTTTGAGAAACTCCATGGTTTTTTCCACAGTGGCTGCACCAATTTACATTCCCATTAACAGTGCATGAGCATTCCCTTTCCTCCACATCCTGGCCAACACTTGTTATTTTTCTTGTCTTTTTGATATTAGCCATTCTGATTGGTGTGAGGTGATGTTTCATGGGAGTTTTGATTTGCATTTCCTTAATGATGACTGATGTTGAGCATCTTTTCATGTGTCTGTTGGCCATCTGGATGTCTTCTTTGGAAAATCTCTATTCAGGTTGTCCGCTTATTTTAGTGGATTATTTGAGGTTTTCAGTGTCAGGTTGTATAAGTTCTTTATATATTTTGGCCACTAACCTGTTACCAAATATATCATTTGTAAGTATCTTCTCCTATTCAGTAGGTTGTCTTTTCATTTTGTTGATGGTTTTCTTCACTGTGCAAAAGCTTTTAATTTTGGTGTAGTCCCAATAGTTTATTTTTGCTTTTGTTTCTCTTGCCTGAGGAGATATATTCATAAATATGTTGCTAAGGCTGATGCCAAGGAGATTACTGCATATGTTTTCTTCTGGATTTTTATGGTTTCAGGTCTCACATTTAGGTCTTTTGTCCATTTTGAGGGTTTGTTTTGTTTTGTTTTTTAGAGAGAGAGAGTGTGAGTGGTGGGGGTGGGTAGAGGGAGAGGCAGAGAGAGAATCTTAAGCAGGCTCCATGCCCAGCATGGAGCCCAACACTGGGCTCAATCTCACGACTCTGAGATCATGACCTGAGCTGAAATTAAGACGCTTGGATGCTAACCAACTGAACCACCCAGGCACCCCCTGAGTTTATTTTTCTGTATGGTGTAAGACAGTGGCCCAGTTTCATTCTTTTGCATGTGCCTGTCCAGTTTTTCCAGCACCATGTATTTAAGAGAATATATTTTTCCCATTTTATATTTTTGCCTCCTTTGTCATAGATTAACATACAGATGTGGGTTTATTTCTGGGCTCTCTGTCCATTTCCTTTGATCTATATGTATATTTTTGTGCCATTACCACACTATTTTGATCATGATAGCTTTGTAGTATATCTTGAAATCTGAAATTGTAATACCTCTAGCTTTGTTCTTTCTGAAGATTGATTTGGCTATTCGGGGTCTTTTGTGGTTCTATACAAATTTTAGGATTATGTGTTCTAGTTCTGTGAAAAATTCTATTGGTATTTTGATAGGGATTGCATTGAATCTGTAGATTGCTTTGGGTAATATGGACATTTTAACAATATTAATTCTTTCAATCCACGAACATGGAATATCTCTCCATTTGTTTGGGTCATCTTCAGTTTCTTTCATCAGTGTTTTACAGCTTTCAGAGTACGTCTTTCACCTCCTTTGTCAAGTTTATTCCTCAGTATTTTATTCTTTTTGGTGCAATTGTGTAAATTATCTTAATATATAATATATAATTTATTGTTAATAATTTAATATATAATTAAATCCATCTTTAAATACTGTGAGTGATATTTCTACTTTTCCAATACTGTGAATGATATTTCTACTTCTCCAATTTTCATGTATTTTATATATATTTCTTGCATTAATGCATTGATTAAGGCCATTTGTACTCTGTGGAACAGAAATGGTAATAGTAGACATCTTTATCTCATTCCTAATCTTAGAGTGTTCAATATTTCGTTAATAAGTATGTTCTTGGCTGGCATCTAAAATAATTACACATATCATTATTTATAATAATCACAGCAACTAATTATCAGATTATTCTCAGATTAGATACTTGTTCTTATCAGATGAAGGCAGTTTCCTTCTATTCCTAAAGGAATAAGGGCTTTTTATTATTATTATTACAAATAAATGATGAATTTTTCAAAAGTGTTTTTCTGTAAGTACTGAATTTCTTACAATTATTCTTATAGTCTATAAAAGCACAGCATGGTAGTACTTGATTTTCTCAGGTTAAACTAACTTTAAATTCCTGAAATAAGTCCAACTTGTTTAAGATGCATTAACTTTCATAAATATTGCTGGATGTGGTTTCCTATATTTTTACTTAGAATATTTACATTTAAATCACAAGATGTATTGGCTTATAATCTTTACTAATGCCCTTGACAAATTTTGGTTTCAAAGAATTTGGACTTAGAAAATTTGTTTTAACATGTTCCCCTTTTTCTATTTGTAGAAGAGTTTCTGTGATAAAACTGCTAATTTTTGCCTCATAATTGGTAGAATTTTTTCATTGATGTATTCTAGCTGTGGAATTTTCCAAGCTCTGGTAAGTAGTATTATTCTAGAAAGTTGCACTTTTCTCTTGCTATTAATTGGCATGAGCTGTTCTTAATGTTCTTGTATTATATTTTTGTTGTCTGTAGGAGACGCAGTGAGATCCTCTTTTCACTCCAGTATTGGTTATGTATAGCTACTCTTCTTTTGTTCTTAATAAGCTTTAAAAAAAGTTTTATTTGTCCTTTTGTACAAACATTCTATTTTCTTATCAACAACATTTGACTTTTTTGGTCCTTTCTAATCTGTGATTGTTTTTTATACCACCTGTTTCTGCTCTTAATTTTATTTTCTTTCTTCTTTCTTTGGTTTAACCTGCTGTTTTTATAAACCTCTTGAGAGGAATACTTAGTTCATATATTTAAGCCTTTTCACTATTGCTGAAATACTCATTTATAGCTACAAATCTCTAAGCATGATTTTAGCTACATACTACAAATCTCATAATGTAGAATTTTATTGTTTAATTCAAACTGTTTCTCGTTTACATTGTGATTCTTCTTTGATTCAAGAGTTGCTATGTTGCTTAATTTTCAAATAAAAGCAATTTTCTGGTTAACTCGTGGTTAAATAACAAACTGTTTATATGAGGCTTTTAGAAGGTTGCCAAAGGTGTGCCAAATTTTTATATTTTACATATACTATGATTGTGAATTTACCTAGCTTATTTTTTATTTTTTATTTTTTTAAAGATTTTATTTATTCATTTGACAGAAAGAGCACAAGCAGGGGGAGTGGCAGGCAGAGGGAGAGGGAGAAGCAGGCCCCCCACTGAGCAGGGAGCCCAATGCGGGGCTCAATCCCAGGACCCCGGGATCATGATCTGAGCCAAAGGCAGACGTTCAACCGACTGAGCCACCCAGGTGCCCCTCCTAGTTTATTTTTTAATGTGAATTCTTGCTTCATGCATTTATAGGCTATGTTATCAGATTTTTTTCTGATGTAATATTCAGTTTACTAATTCTCTTTATGGCCATGTCTAATTTGCTTTACATTTATTGATTAAGTTTCTACTTTCAGTTTTTGTATATTTTCATTGTAGAATTTGTTCTGTACTTTTTATAGTTATTCAGCTAAATTCTCAATCTTCTGTTTCATTTCCCTGTGCATGCCAATCACAGTTATTTCAATGTAAACAGAAATAATATTTCAGTAACTCTATTATCTGAATTTCTTGATAGTTTCAGTTTTTATTATTTCTCTTAGTTTTTGGTCATGTTTTCTTTCTTTAAAAAAAAAAAGATTTTATTTATTTGACACAGAGAGAGAGCACAAGCAGGGAGAGTGGGGGAGCAGCAAAGAGAGAGGGAGAAGCAGACTCTCATCTGAGCAGGAATCCCAATGCAAGGCTCGGTCGACCTGAGCCAAAGGCAGATGCTTACCTGACGGAGCCACCCAGGCGCCCCTTTGCCATGCTATTTACGTACTTATGTATTTACTTTTACTCATCAGTGGATATTGAATATGAATAGTTGGAAAGGTCACTGCCACCTGTAATGGCGTTATCTTTCTCTAGAGAAAATTTGCACTGACTTCTGACAGGAGCCTAAACACAAAAGAAATCTCATATAATCTCAATCCAATCAGGAAGGAAGATGATATTCACCTAGTTTAAATTTTTAGGAGGTTGATCTGTTTTCAGTTTAGCTTTTCTTTCAGGATGATTTTCAGAGTCCTAGGAACTTACCAGGAGCCTTTACAGACCTTGAACTCCAATTTTTGCCCCATGAGCCTGTGAATTGATTGAAGATTTCTTCACCTTCTTAGACACTCAGGATCTAGGAGAAAGTTGGTCCCTCCTAATAGCCAGAATCACGTCTTGGGTATTTTTGTTTTCCTTGATATTTGTCCCGTAATTCTCCATAAGCTTGATAGCTCTTCGATATCACCCAAGATTATATAAAAAAAAAATCTTGTACATCTTCTTTAGTTCTTCTTAGGTGTACTGTTGTCTGAATGTCTGATGCATTCTGCCTTAACTCAAAACAAAAAAACTTCTATGTTGGAATGAAAAATATAAAGAATTTTGAGAAAGGGGAGATATGGCTGGTTTATTTTTCTCAATTTTGTTTATAAAATATAAAAGATATGAGGCAATGAAATTTTATAAAGAGAAATATTCAAGGAAATTAGAGTTATATGGAGAGTCCTTTCTTAACTTCAATTTAACATTTCTCATCTTTAATTTCATGTGAAATTTTCAAGCAAATATAGTAAGTTTAAGCTTTCCCTTAAAATTCTGTTTTGTCCCAATGCTATGAGATCAATTATATTTCTACACACAAACTGGCTGCAATTCAGAAAGAAAATACAGCCAAATACAGCCCGTGTTATAATTAAATAATTTTAATGCAGGTCATGTGAAGAAAACCCCACATAAGCAGATTGCCCAGTCCCTTGGAGAGATCTGACCAATTCATCTGCAGGAGAATGAAATAGGAAATATTGCTGTAAGGAACATGTAGGAAAAATCTGAAGTGACACTGGAATCTCATTTCCCTGAAATTTGAAATGGTTTAGCTACTAATATTTTTCCCTCATCTAGGATTCATCAGATGCCTCCAGAAGTTCTGATTCATTTATGTAGTTTTTAATTTTCAGTGTAATGACCCTGTGTTACTTGTGTCTTTTAAGCATAGATTAAGAGTCAGAGCCTTTCCCCTGCCTTCTTTTCTTTAATTACTCTGATGCCAGTGAAAATATGTTCACCTCTTGAGCCAAGAAACTCAGTATCTAAGTGACAGTGATTTCCATGGAGCAAGCAGTGTTCTGCTGAGCTGTCAAAAACACCATGTTTGATATGTCACATTACACCTTCTTTTAAAACAAGGGTAAAATAGTTTGGATGATTGTTCCCAAAGGAACAATAGTTTCACCGGTATTTGAAATATTAACGAGGATATCTATCTCTATAGGGTGAAAATGCTGTATCAGGATGCAAAGCAAACGCTAGCAGTTGATACATAAGTTGTTTACATCTAATTTTTCTTTTTCCTCCATTAAACTTACAGAGAATAGGAAATATAAAGGCAGAAGAAGCAGAACACAGAAAAGGAGATTTTCTATCATTCCACTTTGATCAGCTACAAATGAAGTTATCAAGCAACTGATTTAGAAGAGCAAGACAGTCTCTGAAAGCTACTTCTCTACAAACTGAAACCTTTTACAGGAAATGAAGACTACAGAAAAATTATATTTTAATGCTGAAGCTTTATAGTGTAATAACTTGATGACTCAGATATCTTTTATTTTTGTATTGATGTCTTGACTTTTACCTGCTTAAAATCACTTAGGAGGTCCAGAGGATGTGGTAATGTTGGAAACCGGTATATTCAGACTTTCAATCATCTATAAAGTTAAGTTGGATTGAATATGTATACTGCTCTATCTTGGAAGTTTGTATTTGGGGATAAAATTCAACCTAAATAGTATCTTTTGTCTTTCATTATAGAAAAAGGAAAATCACAGAGTAATAATGTAATATACATATTATTCCAACTAATTCTTTACATTTCTTTTATCCTTTTCCAAGTTATACTGTTTGCCCTCTATGTTAGAATTCTGCCAGCTTAAAAAAAAAACCAGAAAGACCAGTATAAAATATTTTAAGCAACATATCCTTTCAAAAAAACAAAGATGGAGTTTCTGCAACAAGGGAAACCACAACAAATGCATTTTTACAATGTTAAAATGTTACAATGTTAAAATGAATTTTAACAATGCAATCACCTTGATGTCTCAGGTGTGTAATAACATACCAGTCAAGGGCTTTATGTGCATCACTTAAAAAATATAGATTAGTGTCCAATGTCACCCTGAGAAAAATCCTTCATAAAGGAAGCTCAAAACCTATGGACTGAAGAGATGTAGTCTCCCATGCAGGAGTGCTGGTTCTCTCATGTTTTCCTTATTGTCAGGGAGACTGAAGGAGAGAACGCAGAAGACTCTTCACATACAGTTCCTATGGTAACCCCAATTTTACACTCTTTATTCAGTTTTTAGGTCCCCCAAAGGATCACTTTGGCCACGTTAGTATCATTCATTCAACAGTATTAGGTATTTTGTGAAAAATGCTTGAAATACGGATACGTTCTATGTACTTATTATCAAAACACAACCACATTAAAAGTTTCAGTTTGTGAATTAAATGATCTGTGTACTTTCTGAATTAAAACTGTTTTTTAAAAGTGATTAAAGCAGGGGCGCCTGGGTGGCCCAGTCATTTAAGTGTCTGCCTTTGGCTCAGGTCATGATCCTGGAGTTCCTGGATTGAGCCCCACGTGGAGACCCACATGGAGCCCCGCATCAGGCTCCCTGCTCAGTGGTGAGTCTGCTTCTCTCTTTGCCCCTCACCCCACTCATGCTCTCTCTCTCTCTCAAATAAATAAATAAAATCTTTATAATTTCAAAGCCAACAGAGAGAACTTCAAAATTGAAAGTTTAAGAATTAAGATATCTGAATTATAATTCTGACTTGTCCATTAACTTTCAGCAAGATGTTCTCCAAGGTATTTGATCCTTTTCAGTCTCAATTTTCTCATTTGTAGAATGAAGAAGATTAAGCTTGAATATTTCTTAGGTCCCTTATGCTCCCAATAATGTATTTGAGATATAGACCATTGCAGAATTTGAGGAAGTCCTGTATTTTGGAGATCGAAGGCAGTACTGTATGGAGAGTATCTGGAATAGACCAGGACACTGGAACTGGGTCACACCTAGTTATGCCTTCATCATCAGAAGGAAAAATTTGGCCTACTCATTTGCTGTAACACCAGTCTTTTCCAAAATGTTTCATCACTGAGGGTGCAATCAAAGCACACATGCTCCAAGAGCATTTCCTCATCCCCCCAGCAGGCATCACGACCATGCTGGGTTTAAACACTGTGATGCCTCTAGAGCGTCTATATCCTTATCAGAGGTGAGAGAGAACCCCAGGAAGCTACTCTTTTATTTCCCCCTCACTCTCAGCCTTTGACAGGGACTGTCAGGGACTAACTTTGTTCAGCCTGATTCTCCTCGTCTTTGGTCACTACAGGAAGCCCCAGACCATCAGTCAACTTCCAGTCTCTTATTGTCAAAGGCTCTGCCCTTCCCTTTGTTTGAACCCTTTTCCCGCCTCTAACTTCTGAATCCTTTCCACCATGCTCTCTAGACCTCACCTTCCATCATCAGCAAATCTCCCTGC
Organism: Phoca vitulina; assembly: GCF_004348235.1. Lineage (NCBI taxonomy): Eukaryota > Metazoa > Chordata > Mammalia > Carnivora > Phocidae > Phoca > Phoca vitulina. The sequence goes on along the minus strand of NW_022589728.1, from coordinate 13,855,584 downwards.
ATGCTTAGCCCCTTTTCTAAATCCTCCCTGCCATGTTCTTGATGTTATAAAACCTGGCTCTCCCCCAAGGACCTTACTTCCTCTTAACCCTCTCTTACCTTGTGCATTATGCTGGAAGGTGGGGCAGGTTACGAACTTGTTCTTCCTTGCTATTTTCAAACTACTTTCGCTTCCTTCTAAAGACCCCTCAAGCTTTCAGTCTCGAATCAGATAATTCTCTTTATAACCCTTTTTACTTTCTTATTTCTATTCTTTTCTATTGATTTTAGTTCCTACCTCCTTTTATGAAAGAGACTTTCTACTGTTTTAATTCTTGACAATTTCAGCATACATGTAGCTAATTTTCCCCATACTCTGGCCTCTCAGTCGCTGGATCACCTCTCCACAATGGTCTCATCCACCCACTCTCCTCAGACACTCACTCTTATAGCCACACCCAAGATCTTGCCATTACCAATAACTGCAGAACAAAATGGCATCCTCTCTTCACATCCTAATCTGTGTCACTAAATATACAGGGAAATCAGCTGCCCTGGTCATAAACAGACAATTGTTCAACAACAACCAAGGCCAAGTGCCCTGAGACACTGAGAATCCAGACTGGCTCAAACTACTCCCCCTTTTGGAACATAAAACATGGAATCATTGGACATCTTTTTCTCTTGATAAAGGGAACCAAAGATTTGTATTAAGACTATTTATACCATTTATATCTATGCTGTTTTATTTATTTATTTATTTTTAAGATTTTATTCATTTATTTGGCAGAGAGAGACACAGGGAGAGAGGGAACACAAGCAGAGGGAGTGGGAGAGGGAGAAGCAGGCTTCCCACAGAGCAGGGAGCCCGATGCGGGGCTCGATCCCAGGACCCTGGGATCATGACCTGAGCCGAAGGCAGACGCTTAATGACTGAGCCACCCAGATGCCCCTATCTATGCTGTTTTAATATGAATTATAAAATCCATAAGCTTTGAATACACAGACATGTACCCTGCAGCACTGAAAAAAAAAAAGAAAAAGAGAAAGGAAGAGTTATGGAAGGAGTAGAAGATTTCCATGGGACTAAAAAAATTTTTAAGGCAAACAAAGTAATAGCTCCTAGTAAAATCCACTCAAGAAAATAGGGATTTAGATTTACCTTTTGAAAGCAACTAAAATGAGATTGACCAGATTAGTTTGTTCAAATTAGGGCTATGATTATCTAGGTTATTTAAATTTAAATTTTGAATGCAAGTTATTGTCAAAATGCAAGGGATTTAGTTTACCCTAGCAAAAGAGCTCTATTTGCTAATTACAGGCTTAATGTTAAATTAGGTCCTGTTTCTCTGCAGCAGCAAAGTAATCAGACAAGAATCCCATGCCTCTATTAAACATTTACATTAGAACTCACTAATCATACCAGATTTGTTTGGGTACTGGCAGATGTCCTGAAAGGCTGTGGAAAATGCAGTCACTGTTTCACAGAAGATGGGCACCCACGTAGGACAATCCTGGTATCAGAGCAAGGTATGGGAATGCACGTGTAGAACAAAAAAAAAAATGTACTGGGTGCTTCTCAATATAATTATAATTGTAATTATACAATTTAGTACAATGAATCATCTGAACACCTGTGCTGAAGGTGTTTGTTCTCCATCTGCCTCAGGAAAATATTGCAAGGATTCACAAAAGAAGCCCAAAAATCTTTAAGCTTTTCAAAATTCAGTGTTGTGGAAACAAAAAGTTACTGTAAACAGAATCCTAATGTTCCTAATGTTGGAAAATAAAATCCACATAGGTTTCTCTTGTGCCAAATGACCACACATTTCCTCAAGCTGTTTTTACCTGCACAAAGACATGATGCTTGTAATGCTATGGCATTTTACTGTGATAAGCCCTTGTGGTTAATAGTTGAGCTGATGACACCCAGCCAATCACTGCCACTCAAAAAGGAGTGCTGTTGGCTGTTTCCTCTATTTCATTTTATGATGCCATGCTTGAAGGGCTAACTGTGGGTCGGACAAATCAAAGAAGGGAGAATGGGGACCATCTAGGTAACATAGCAAATGACAAAGAAATAAGTTCCTAGTCCAGATTTACTCTGTGTCTCCTCCTGCTCCTCTGCCTGAGACCCAAGATTCTTCTATAAAAGCTCCTTTCCCTGGTTTGGGACATTCCTCCAGGCTCTCTGAACATCCTGGTCTCAGAATACACTTGCTCTCACCCATTGTCCTGATGCTGCACTTTTGGTCTCATACCTGGATCCTCCGTCTCTACCTAGCTCCCTTTGATAAATAAATGGGTTGGATGGTCTGCCTGGTTTTCCTTTGAAATTCTTCCCCATGAGCCTGACACCTGTTGGAAGATGTCATCAAAAAAGGCGTGACTGCCAATTGACCCATGTGGTTCTGCTTGCCTCTCCTGGTCCTGGGGGTTCTTCAAGGACATAGCCTTGAGAAGGTGATGTGTGCTATTGAAAACACCTACATGATATATGTAGCTGAGCTCAGGGCATCTTCATAAACTTTTAAGATTTGGATGGCAGGTGTGGGGATCCATTTGTCTTGCTGCCGCCCAAAACAAGCCTCATTTGTTAAGTTCCCTCTGCTTATTAAAACCGCCACCTAACAACCTAGGGTGGCCTGCCTCTTTCTTTGGTCTCTCCCTGTCCTCTGAGTATAGGGGCCAATTCCAGATTACACCAGGGAGGCTCCAAGGTTGTGAACCAACAACACCCCAGGGTTCCACAGAGTGTGGCCAAGGCAAGACTGAACCCCTTCACATGTGCCCACTTCTCATTGAACCTGACTAAATTCCTGCAATACATAGTGCCCAGGACCCCCACATTTTCAGGAAGGGGGTTCAGATAATACCTATATGCAGAAATGTTTTAACATGGGACTTTCGAAGAAGTTAGTTATTAATAATAATTGGACTAACATTGTGCAGCATTACTTTGAACAGAAAGTTCACCCTCTTCTCTAATCCCCATTAGGGCTTTTCCAAAAATGTGCAGAATTCATTCTTTGCCTTTCCATCTGCGAGTACTCAGAAATGACATCAAGGGAAATCCTGCCCTTGATTTTTGTTATCTTAGTTTATTATCTTATGAATGACCTCCTCTGTTGGCTTGATTCTGTTTGCCATCTTTACAATCAGAGAGCTCTCTGACCTTTAAAAAAATATTCTAGATAGTGTCTTTCTACTTCCACTAATTCTCAAGACAGTATGGCATTACCAATCATTTCAAGCTCTTTTTAGTGGGAATGATTGTTTTCTGTTTGGGGTCCAAATCCCAGAGTCATGCCAGTCAACCGCTCTCACGGCAGCTGTGGTCCAGGTTAATGCCCGCTTGATGCATGTCCCCATTGCAGTGTCTACGGCTGCACACTAAGCTGCTACGCCTGTGGCGCCATGGCTTTGCAGGTGACCACTGTGGCCACTCGTTCATTCCATCTGCTCTTCCCTACTCACCTGCATTCCCTCCAGGCTATGGGCTCTTTCCTAAATGTTTGATCATAAAGTGAGATTTTGATGCAGGTTCTAATCCAACCCCTAACTTTTCATGCAGTCTCAAAGACTGGCTCTACTGAGGAATCATAAAGGCTGAGGACTGTCCTGGAAAAAACAAATGTGGCAATGATCTAACTATAAAGAAACCACACCTTCATGCCAATGCTAAAGGAAAGACACAGAAAGGGTATGGCTTAATTTCCACTCTGCCTAAGTATATCAGGCCCACTTAATTTTTATTTATTTCCCATCCTATTACTAATATATGTAATGATTTTTAGAAAGAAGAAGCCAATAGGGATATCCCATAAGGATCAACAGCATATTTTCCTGACTCTTGGAATTCTATTTTATTCTACAAAGACAGCATTTCTGATCAAGTTCTAAACCAGGGTCATGACTGTAGATTAAACCATGCTTTAGGAAGTATGGAAAAGAAAAATGAGAGAAGCAAGTCTCTCTCTGCTGAGTTGAATTGTGTCCCCTAAAAAAAAAAATGTTGACATTCTTAACCCTCTGTACTGCAGAATGTGACCTTATTTAGAAACAGGATTATTGCAGATGTAATTAAAGTAAGTTAAAATGAGGTCATACTGGAGCAGGATAGGTCCTAATCCAATATGACTGATGTTCTTATAAAAAGATGGCCATGTGAAGACAGACACACAGGGAGGACGCTTTGTGACAATGAAGGGAAGGATTGGAATGCTATATCTGCAAGCCAAGGAAAGCCAAAGTTGCCAGCAAACCACTAGGAGCTAGAAGAGGCAAGGAAGGATTCCCTAATAGGTTTTAGAGGGAGTGTGGTCCTACTGACAAAGATGTCAGCCTTCTAGCCTCCAGAATTGTGAGACAAACAATTTCTGTTGTTTTAAACCAACCACTTTGGGGCATTTGTCCCTTCGACCCACTCCCAAAGCCAAGCCAGAGCAAGTGCTATTGCAATCTGTGGTCACTGATGCAGCCGTCGGGAACTGATCTCAGGGAGGCAGCCCTGAACAGCAGTGCACCCCCCAAAATGCAGCAAATAGCCATGAGAGTGCCTGCCAAACACTGAAGCTCCCATCCAAGTATGGTATTTAGGATTTGCTAGGAATCCAAGGCTGGGGGAGAACAAAATGAGCAGCGTATTAGAGTTAGATCTGGGCTCTGCCAATTTGGCTTCTGATCTTGAGTATGTTCCCTCATCATTTTGGTCTTCTGTGTCTTAATGTTTGAAATGTGGTTAATAATATTTGCCACATTGTAGTTATAAGATTTGGGGGAGAAGTGGATACAAATTATTCAATAATTGCTATCATAGTAACCATCAAGAGTTCAAAGTATTTATAATCCACAAAACCAAATGCATCAATTATCATCGATTGATTGCTTTGTTGAAACGATTTCCTAAGCTTGCCTGGAACTTTCTCCCAAATACCTCCCAGCCCCCATAATTACTGATAATTCATTTTATAGTATTATCTGTAAGTTGTCTGGGCCTCTACAGGCAGGATCTGGTTTTGTGACCTAGATTGGACTCTGCTCTGTGATAACACCACATACAAGAGTCATGATTAACCCAAGAAAACTGAGAGCCATCCCAGCCTTATTCTACAAAAGAACAATGACCTTAACAACTGCCATTGGGTGCAGACTGTGGGTCAGGCATTATAATGATTTTTAAGCCCATTACCCTCTTCTGTTCTCACAGCAAGCCTGTGGAATATCACTATCCCTCTTTTGGAGGATTAATTGGAAGCCTATTAGGTTGCTCAAGCACACTCCCATAGCAAGCAGTAGAGCCGGGACCCTAATCCAGTTCACTCTAATGCCAAGTCAGGCTTTTAAAGATTATCTTAGTCTTTCTAAAATGTTTTTTAGCCAGCACAACCCTTTTCATCAAAATATCATCCAGGCTTTTTTTATCAAAATGTTTCACAATCCCATCTTTCATCATATTCTCCAGATCCCTAAAAACAAAACAAAGAAATCCAGCTGGTGCAAAGAACCTGCAGGCTCAGAACTCCAGGGCCTGCAGAACAAAATGAAAGCATTCACTGCAGTAGAAGCTGCTTCCCAGGAACTACTTGAGAAGTATAAACAGGCTATACACCGTCATGTGATATTTAATGTAATGGAAAGAGCAGGGCTGTCCTGTCAGGTTGCCCAGTCGCTGGGGTGCTTTTGCCATTCCTGTGTGGACTCAGCTGAGACAAGCTCATGGTGCTGTTCTAGTGGCAGCAGAAGCCCTGGCCACCCGGCTTCCACCGAGAAAGTGAATGTGGATCACTCGTTCTCCAACTGGGAGAACTGGAAAAAGCAGAATGCAGAGGAAGAGTTTTCAGAGCATTAAAAAAACAATGGTAGACTGTTGTCTCAACCACACACGCATGTACTGTGAATTCCACACATAATTTGGGGGTAGTACCGCCACTGCCCAGAGGGAGCTCCCCATCCAGGGTATCAACTCAACACAAATTTCCACTTGTCTGTGCTAATGTGCCCAGTGTAGCAAAGGCCACAGATTAATGTTACTCAGAATGACCAGTTTGGACATTTCCAAATTTTGTACAGCTTTTCCTCATTGTATTTTTCTAAGGACTCTGTTTCAGCCTCTGTTTTCATTTTCACTGCTTTTATTCAACCGCAACATTGCTAACATTTGATGATGAAATAACCTTTTTTTGAAAGCTGGAAATTACTGATTATTCTCTGAGAACTGTCAGCTTACTGACAGCAGCTATGCCCAATGCATTCAGTTCTCTGGTTCTCCATGAGGCCCAAGAGGATCTCCAGTTTCTTTGGTGATTACATGAAGAGGTCCTTCTTGACTCTCTGATGATTACAGCTGTTTTGGTGATTACTTCTAGAACTTTGTTGGAACTCATAGTCCTTAGCTTTGCAAAACTGCTGAACCATTTCCATCCTCAATGTCAGTATCTGGCAAAGAGCAGGTCAAATGACATGAACTCTAACAACCCATGTGAAGATTCACTTCATGTATATATCACATCTCCCTTATCCACTCAGCCATAAACAGACATTTAGCTTGTGTCCAAGTCTTGGCTATTATAAATAATGTTGCAATGAACATGGGGATGTAGGTATCTCCTTGAGAGAGTGTTTTCATTTTCTTTGGATGAATACCCAGCAGTGGAATTGCTGGATCATATGGTACTTCGATCTTTAATTTTTTGAGGAGCCTCCATACTGTTTTCCATAGTGACTGCACCAATTTACACTCCCACCAACTGTGTGCAAGGGTTTGCTTTTCTCACACCCATGCCAACATTTGTAATCTCTTGGTTTTTTGATGACAGCCCTTCTAAAAGTTGTGAGGTGATATCTTATTATGGTTTTGATATGCATTTTCCTGATGATTAGTGATGTTGGGCATCTTTTCATGTACTTATTGGGTACTTGTATGTCTTCTTTGGAGAAAATGTCTATTCAGTCCTCTGCCCATCTTTCAAGTCAGATTGTCTGCTTTTTTGCTTTTGAGTTGTATAAGTTCCTCATATATTTTGGGTATTAACCCCTTATCAAATAGAAGGTTTGTAGATATTTTCTCCCATTCCACAGATTGCCTTTTCATTTTGTAATTGCAGATCATTATGTGTTTGGATTCAATTACTAGTAAATTATTGTATTCCTTCATGTTTCTTTGATTTTGTGCATTCTTTAAGATCTTCACATTTGAAATAGCAGTCATCTTCTCTAGTTTTCACTGTCTAACTTCTGGAGAGAAATTCCATCAGCCCTACTAGAGATCCTGAGACTTTCTCAGATCTTCTGTGGATATGCTTGCTCCATACTTTTCACTTCCTCTAGTGGCAGAATTCTTAAGCATGTATGCCTTTTCTCTACCCTGCAAAGCCAGACCAGGGGCTGACAACCTCCTTTTTGCTTTCTGTAGGGCACTGTTGTGTGCTCAAGCTTTGCTTTGTTTGTTTTTTTGTTTTGTTTTGTTTTTTTCCCTAGGCCTGCAGATTCAGACCAGCCTAACCATCTGCAAAAGCTCTTGCAGTCATTGGGCACTCACATGCTCGCACTTTCCCCTGCAAGATAAAATATGAACTGAGAAGGACTCTCTGTGCTGTGCTGCCTTGGGGGAGAGGTGATGCAAGGAAAGTCAGACTGTTCCTCTTTGCAGCATCCAATCTCAGATATTTTTCCTCCAATGCTGTGCTGGAATTTCTCTGCCAGTCTCCCGGACTTCCTAAAGGCTCTTTTGTCTCTGGGTGACTGACTAAATCTGTGTTCTTCAGGGGCTCCTGGACCATGGCTGAGAGGAGCTGGAGCCATTCATGGGCCATTCAGGGGCCACAGCTGGGATTAAGGTCTGTATGACTATTACCCCATACAGAGATGGGTGAGACTCTTCCTGAGTCCCATGGCTATGGTGCTGGTGATAGAACTAAAGCCAAATGGGGTGTGGCCAAGTCCTCAAGGGTATGGCACTGTTTCTGGGTCTATCTTTGGGACCATGATTGGTGAGTCAGCTACCTGGGTGTGGGCATGCCTTCTCAGAATGGCTCTCCTCAGTCTTGGACTGCACCAGGGTTTCACAATCCCCTACTTGGATCCCCTACAAAGCACTTCTGTCCATGGATGGATACCAAATTATTGCCATTGAGGGGGAAATATGAGTGATGGACATCTTATTTGGCCATCTTTCTGACATCACACTCTCTTAATACAGACCTTAGAATGCTAACCCCCAAGGGATTTGTGTGTATTTTCTTTTTATTCTTGATAAGTAAGTAGAAAGTATTATAGACTGGAGGGGTTTAGGACCAAGAAATGTATTTTAGCCCATCTTCCAAGTGATGTGCTAACAAGTATGATTTGCAACCAGGAATTATATAAACATTAATTCTAAGAATTTTATTACCCTCATTAAATTTTAGTACTAATTATATACCTATTAAAGAGAGCAGGAGAAGGAGAAAACGTTCTTTCTTTATAGAATCTTCCTGAGCAATACAATAAAAGCAATAGAAAACCACTGCCTGATACCACATGTAGTCATACTTATGGACAGACAGAGCTGCAAGAGCAGGTGGCTGAGGGGGACTCCCATTCAGGGTTGCCTTAGATGGACTGAAAGCCAAGGGCAGCAAGGGACAGAAGGCAGCATCCTTTCAATTAAACATGCTACTAAAGCTCAAGTTCTCCCATCTCAGCACGACCATCAACTCTGACAGAGGCTGGAAACATAAGGAGGGGACTGATAGGACTGTGTGTGTGAGAGAGAGAGACACTAAACTCAACAATAGTACTAGCTGACTTTGACTCTTTATTCCTTTGACCTCCAATTTCTACCTCACTTGTAAAATTGACCTCACTGAAATATGAATAAAAGGATGATCAGAGCTTTAAAAAAAAAGAACCATTCACTCATTAACGATTAGTTGAATAAATAGTGTCCAACCTGTCAATGTGCCCTTGAAGTGAGCATCATTTATGGAATTGACATAGTTTTCAAACTGAATTATCTGCTCTTCTCCCAAAGAGACCCCAAGCTTTCCAAAATCTTTGCATTTACTCATGTTACTTTGCCACAGCTGAAATTCACTTTCCTTGACTGCGTGTAACCAAAGCTTTCCTAAATTTAAGTCTTTAAATGAAATGTCATTCTTTTCTCTGATGCCTTCCTTACTTTCCTTATCAGGAAGGAATTCTGTCATCCTTTGCATTCTGAAAATATTTTTACTGTACTTCTTTCATGGCATTTAATACACTTCCTATCATGAATTATATTTGCATACATGGCTTAATTCATTTATAAGCAGTAAATTTGAAAAAGATTGAATCTGTGTCTGGGTCACCTTTGTTTTCTGTTTGCCCTTGAGACCAGCCCAATGCTTTCTATGTATAAATGTTCAATAAATATATGATGACTTATGAAAGAATACCTTTAAACTGGGAGCTCTACTTATCTTCTCTTTGCACTCTATTTCATCTGAATAAGGCCCAGCTTTCCCAACAGTTGTATAATTCACTACTAAGATGGTTATATCCTGCATCATGTTCACTCATTCAGATTCCTAGTATGGAGTCAAAGAATCTCTATAAAATATCTTTGGTCTGCTGGAGTGGTGGGGGGTGGGAGGAATGGGATGGCTGGGTGATAGACGTTGGTGAGGGTATGTGCTATGGTGAGCACTGTGAATTGTGTAAGACTGTTGAATCACAGACCTGTACCTCTGAAACAAACAATACATTATATGTTTAAAAAAAAGAAGAAGAAGAAGAAGATAGCAGAAAGGGAAGAATGAAGGGGGGAAGTCGGAGGGGGAGACGAACCATGAGAGACTATGGACTCTGCGAAACAAACTGAGGGTTCTAGGGGGGTGGGAGGATGGGTTAGCCTGGTGATGGGTATTAAAGAGGGCACGTACTGCATGGAGCACTGGGTGTTATACGCAAACAATGAATCATGGAACACTACATCAAAAACTAATGATGTAATGTATGGTGATTAACATAACATAATAATAAAAAAAATTAAAAAAAATATCTTGGTCTAATGTGCAGATTTATCTCCAGTATCTGAAGCTTGCATCTTCTACAAACACAAAGGATTCCTCACCACTCCTCTTGAGCATCCTGACCTCCCCTACCTCTTGCATTTTCCTCCACCTTTGTCTGTCAGTCATCTCAACTCCTATTTTTCTGAGAAGCCCTTCTTGGCTGCTTCAAATATGATGGAACTTTTACCCTGAGCTCTGACAGCATTTTACATCATTTTTTACCCCTGAAGTAGTTGAATAATGTAACAGAGTAAAGACTATTAATTCAATGTTCAATAGAACAAAATGTTGGCACTATTTATACAAAACTGTCAAATTTATGCAAAGCAGAATCTATTCAAATAGTAGGTGAGGAAATCAGATTTTTCCAGATTGTGTGAAGCACTAATAGCCACTTGGTCTTTTCCAAACAATCTAAACTTTTATACAGGCAGCAGGCTTTCTCAGCATGTTGGTATAATGTGTGAAAAAAGTTTAGTAATTGAAGGGAAAAGGGCAGCACCAAATTAACTACTAAAAGGTTAGAATAGGATAAAGGAAGCACTGTGTTTCCAAATGTCAGAGAAGTGTCTATCTCAGAAAAAGAAAGTCAGACAATGGGTGGTCTCTCGCAAAAGGTATAGGATATAAGGATCAGGGACTTCACTATAGAAGAGAGAGAGAAAAAGGGAAATGGCGTTTTCTAAAAAGTTTGAAAAATAAATAAAATAATATGTGTCTGACTTCAGTAGTGATTTCAGGGAATGGCTGAGTAAGGTATGTAGGCAGAAATAATCAGGACCAGAGAGAATGTGAGTCCTGTGTTCACAACCTGGAGTTGTGAAGCTAAGGAAGGGACTTGGCACAAATGGTCAGTCCCATTCAGGATGTGGCCCGGTCAGGACCTGGGAGGGGAGGGAGGAACTGGCCATATTGTCACCGTGGTCAGTGTTTCTTCAAATGTGGTAAACAGACCACTGTGGGGACATCAGCTAATTTTAAATCATATCAGAAAGAGACTTTTAAAACTTAATTATTTCATGCTTCATATATTTATAACTAGTATCTAATACGCAATTTTATTACTATTATTGCTTAGAGAATGGCTAAAGGAAGCTGTGCTGTGTTCATCCATCCAATAGAGACAGCGTAAATCACACGTATACTCCTGGTGTGGCTGGGCCTATGGATAAATTCAGGAAGAAAGTATATGAAGGAATGAAATTTGAGAAACAATATCTCAAACTGACAATTCTCCAAAGAAGTACTCTCTCTAGCTTTACTAAAACTCTAAAAATTCTTTATTTTTTGGCCAATTTTTTTTTTGTCATGGGATGTTTAACTTTGAGAGAAAGCTAGTATATCTTGGTATGTAACAGGTTGCACTGGAAAAGTGTTACGTGAATTGAAATAGTCATCTACCCAGGCAAATATAGAGCTGATTTCCCTACCCATATATAAAAGGAAAAAATATCCTAAGTTATATAGATACTTTGAATATATTTTGTGGCACTAACTTAAAAGCAAAAGAATTTCTTTAATAAAAAATATTGTATAATTTTAGGGGGCACCTGAACGGCTCAGTCGGTTAAATGTCTGCCTTTCGCTCAGGTCATGATCCTGGGATTCAGCCCCGCATTGGGCTCCCTGCTCAGTGGAGAGTCTGCTTCTCCCTCACCCTCTGTCCCTCCCCTGCTTGTGCTCTCTCTGTTGCTCTCTCTCTCTCAAATAAATAAAATCTTTAAAAAATATTGTAAAATTTTATATTTCTTTTCTTTTTCCTTTACCACACAAAAGAGAGTTGTTTGCATTTATTAGTACATTTTTATTGTTCCACAGGAATAGCGTGATGAACACTGTTAAAAATTCAATTCAGGGGAGTTTTAGTATTCATTCTAGCACTAAGCAATGTCTTCAGAAATAACATAAAAATAGTATTATTTTGTAATGTTTATCATTTTCTCCTAGTGATTTTCAGCAATTTACTACATCCTTCCTCTTTCTGCTACTATAATCTACTTATTATTTCCCTAGAAATAAAATTTAAAATGATCAGGGGATATTTTCTGGTAAATGATTTGTAATTATTTTAGGCTTGTTTTGGGGAGAGGAGGATGAGGGAGGGGGATAATAGAAAACATCCCTGACATCATAATTGGTTATAATGAAGACAGAATAGTAGGATCAAAAGGAGTGGCATTTATTACATATGGAATTCACTGAAATCCTTTACTGAAGTAAAGAATCAAAACAGAACTGAGTCTTATGAAATATGGAACATTAAAAACAAGACTGTGTGTGTGTGTGTAAAAAGGAGACAGAGGTAGGGAAATATAACTAGTCAATATAAGAAATGTGAATTATCTTTTTTAAGTATGAAGCATTATTATTTCAAATATTGTATATTGTCAATAAATCATTGTCCTCATGTAAGACAACGGAATACTATGACGTTTGTTTATATAATAAATAATTGAATTAATAAACAACAAGTGAACCCAGGCCTTTAAAAACGCAAGTGTGATTAAATAAACCCAAAACAATCATCAAAATTTCCCAAACTCAAATCCAAATGTGCCTAGAAGTAAAAGTAGTCATTTCTTTTACACACTAACTTCAGAATTTGCACAAGTGGGCTGGAATATAATTGAAAGTGAACAGGATACTAAAAGTTCTGGTCACCAAATCTGATCTATGTGTGGGCAGGAGGAAGGGTCCTCTCACGCCATCAAGAGATGCTCTGGACACCAACTAGGTGTCCTATAATTCAACTCAATGCTGACACTACCGACCTGGAGACAGTATCAGACTCCACAGGCACAAGGGTTCAGTCCCACAACAGTGCCTCCCTACCCATCCTCTCTTCAGATACCAGTCACAAGTCCAGGTTGTCACCTGTGTTCCTCACCAATGGGCTACAGATATTGGACGTTTCAACAACCACCACCTCAGATTTGATTAATTTGCTACAGAGGCTCACAGAACTCAGAAATATTTTATTTGCTAGACTGCCAGTTTACTATAAAAGGATATACATAACTCAGGAAGAGTCAGTGGAAGAGATGCATAGGGCTATGTATGGAGGAAGCATGCAGAGCTTCTGTGCCCTCTCTAAGCCACCCACTTTCCCCAATTCTGAATGAGTTTACCAACGTGGGAACTCTCTGGACCCTCTCTTTTTGGGCTTTTGTGTAGGCTTCATTAATAGGCATGACTGATTAAATCATTGGCCACTGATGATTGAACTCAGTCTCCACACCATCTTCCCACCCTGGAGGTATGGGATGGGACTGAAAGTTCTAACCCTTTAATCACAGGATTGGCTCCACAGGCAACCATCCTTAGGTTACCCAGGGTTTTCCAAAAGTCTCCTCATTAATATAGCAAAAAACATATCACTTAGACTCTCTCATCACTTAGGATATCCCAAGGGTGTTATGTTCTCTGTGCCAGAAATAGGAGCAAACACCAAATATGTATTTTTTTATTATAAATTACAATATCATAGATACCAATCTTTCTAGTGTGGTAAACTGAGGCATATACAGGTATAATTTAAATACAAGATTGAAAGTGATTTGGCTACAGCGTGGGTAATAAATAAGTCTGCAGAGGTTGAGAAGTGAGAAATCACCATGACTGAACGCTATCAGAGAAGTCTGCATGGAGAAATTATCTTTGATTAGGACTTCTGACAATAGGATTCACACACGCAGAGAAGGATGAAAATGGGGACATGAAATTGTAGACATAAGTACCAGCAAAAGCAAAGCAACAAAGATAGGAAACAATGCTCTGCAGATAATAATAAAACATATTTGTGAAAAAAAGTATTTATAAAGGGAAGCACTATAGCTTAAATTAAACATTTACCATATGGACTTGTTTTTGTCATTTGAAAATGAGAAAGGAATAGAATTTTGTCTGTATTTGCAGTACACAATAGGATATCTAAACTTTTATATGACTCATTATGAGAGCAAAAACGTTATATGTCAATCTATATTTCATCAAATAAGTAGTCTTTAAAGGATTTAGAATTTTAAAGAAAATGAATACAATAGATTTCCTTCTCAGTTAATCAAAAATATATTTTTAGTATTCTTGACAGTTATTACTTACATTTTAATTCCTTAAAATGTAGGGACTTATGTATGATTACCATAATCAAATCAAATCAAATCAATAATGGCTTCCAGTATTTGCTCCTATCAGGCTAATCCTACACAAAATAGTGACTATGAATTATAGACCACATATATGCTATATATATTATAGTTTTCATGCCAACAAATATATAACTTTGATGAAATGGACAAATTCATTTAAAAATAAAACCAAATAAGACACAAGATGAGATGAAAATAATAGTATGAATATATTCATACACATGATAAAATGAAATCATGATCAAACCATACTCACAAAGAAAACTCCAGGCTTAGAGGCTTTTGCCAGTGATTTCTATCAAATATTTTAAAAAGAAATGACATAAACTGCAGACAAACTCCTTCAGAAGGAGAAAAAGAGTGAACTCTTTTCTAATCATTTTATGAGGCTAGCTTATCCCTAATAACCAAACTTGAGAAAGAAATTTCAAAGTAAGAAAATTACAGACAAATATCCCTCATGAACATGGGCACATATACCTTTAACAGAATATTAAAAATAAATTCCATATATATGGATTTTTATATATATATGTAAATCAACTATATTTTCTAAATGTTAGCAGTATTAAGGAAAAATACTCATTCTGTTAAAGAAAAAGTTATTCAGTGATACTTGTTAAAGCACTGTAAAGAAAGACTTTATTCAAGGGAGGCCATGCGATAGGTGCAGGGACCATTGCAATAGGGCCTTGCAGGGGAACAGAGAATGGACTCAACTCTGTATACAGCACAGGCCAGTGGGAATTTATAGCCAAGGAGAGGTGGGGGTCAGTGGATGGAAAATTACTAAGAGAACAGGGGTTAGGGGGGATTTTGTCTATACTGACTTCACAGGATTGTTGCAGAAGGCAAGCCAGGAGATCAGACGTCACCTGGGGGATGGTGGAGGATGAGGAACCTGAGTAGATACCAAGGGAGATCAGATAGGAAGGATAGGGGATTCTAGCTAAACTAACTTAGGAGGATTCCTACTAAAACTGGACAATGTAGACGTGAACACAGAAGTCTAAAAGCGAAGGCCTAGTTGAAAAGTTCAGGGGCGACTGAGTAGTATTTGGTCAAGGAGAGAATCTTTGTCAGTAGCAAAGTTTTAGAAAACAAAATTTAAGAAAAGTGATTCAGAAAAACATCAGCAGCATAAAAATAATTAAAAATTTAACAGAAATCATATAATACTATATACTGAAAAGTACAAAATACTGCTGAGGGAAATTAAAGAAGACATAAATATAGAGAAAGAGATCATATCTGTGGATTAGAAGACAGCATTACTATGTCAGTTTTCTCCACATTGCTATATAAATTCAATAAAAATCCCAGGAAGTCTTTGTCTTCTTTTCTTTTACTTTCTCCTCCTCTACATCCTCCTTCTGCTAAGAATTGATAAACTGAGTTTAAAATTTATAAGAAAATACAAACAACCTAGAATATTCTAAATAACTTTTTTCTTTAGAAACAAAAATGGTAGAGGACTACATTATCAGATTTCAAGCCTACTATAAATATAAAATAAACAAGAATATGTGGTACCAGCATAAAGATAAAGAATAGGTCAATGAAACATAATAGAGTTCCCAGAAATAGACCCACACTTATGCAGCTCACCCATTTTCTACAAGACAGTCTAATGAAGGAAAGGATTTTCAAAACAGACTTCTTGAGCAATTGAATGTGCACTCAGAAAAGTAAATTACAAAATATTTTTAATTGGAAATGAAAATACATTTCAAAATTTGTAGGATGCAACTAAACAAGCACTTACCACAGTAAAGGTTATATTCGAAAAAATAAACTTACCAAATCAGCAATCTATTTAAATATCCTCATGCAAACTTGCTGTGCAATCTTGCATCAAGAAGTTGAGGCCAGTCATTCTGTTGGAGTGGAAGGCAGTGTTCAAGTGACCCGAGGTCCTCAGTGATGGAAACAGCACCTGTCCAGGTGGCCAAGAGTGGATGCTCAGGGGACAGACTGATCTGGATCTGTATTCTAGCCCTGCTACATCAATCCCTCACCTTGGGCAGGTGAGTTAACCTCTTTAAGCTCCAAGTCTCTCTGCCTGGAATGGGAAAATAATATAACAAATATCCAAACGTGTATGTGATACCAAATACAATAAAACATGTTGATTTGCAACCTTGGGAGAGTCCCTAGGTGCAATTAAAAGCCAGTACACGGAGGGCAAGGAGAGCCTGAAGAGGCAGGTCACTCCAGATTGGTACCTGGCCGGTTTCACAAGCAAAGGAACTTACAAGACTTGTCTTGCACGGCCACAGGTCCAGTAGATCTCCATGCCTGCCTGCCGGCCTAAATCTTCTTTATACAGAGGCTTTCACGGGCTTATCGTGTAACAAGCGTGTACAGTCCACATGGTCTCAACAACACACTGCTCTCTCAACGCTGCCTCCCTAAAGGGTCTTCTAGTGTGGAGAGGTTCCAGAGCCAGGGGAGAGAGGGGAGGAGCCTGTGAGTGCTCTCCAGGCAACCAGTGGTCACGTGGCAATCACATCTTCTCGAGGACCTCCTCTAACATCGCGAGAAGAGGTTAGCCAAGGGCTTATCTTGGCTGAGGGCTCGCGTGCGTGCATGTTGGATACGCTCATCATCCTGAGAGGACTCGGCAGAGGCCCCGGGGTCCTCGGGAGGTGCCTTTGCTGTCCTCCTCAGGTTGCCTGGAATTCCGGGTGAGCCTGAGCCAGCTGGGGTGCTTTCTGAACCGGACTGAAAATAATTTGCGTGAGGAAAAAGTAAATCGCGCTACTTAAGCTTTCTGTTGCCTAGGTAAATAGCTGATGAAAATAATGATTTCCTTTATAGAAACGAAAATCACTTTTCAAAAACCCTCTCAAAGGCTACACTGTTTGTCATTGGTATATTTAACTCATGTACCCTATTATTTAATAGAAGAAATTATAACCTGTTAGCACAGAATTCTGAAAAGTTAATTCACTTTTCCTACGTATCTTCTATGAGTTATATAGACTTTTAAAAAAAGATTTATTTAATTATTTTAGAGAGAGACAGAGAGAGCATAAGCGGAGCGGGCAGAGGAAGAGGGAGAGAGAATCTGGAGAAGACCCTCGGCTGAGCACAGAGCCATCCCAGGGCCCTGAGATCATGGCGTGAGCCGAAATCAAGAATTCAACTTAACTGACTGAGCCACCCAGATTCCCCAGAGCTATACCGACTTTTTGCAGTGGTTTGGTACTAGGAAAAAAGGTAATGTGTGTTTGCTATACTTTAATGTTTTTTCCAAACGGAATGCTAGGTTTTGCCTCTGAGTTACTTTGGAACATTGCAAGTGCCTTTTCACGATAATAATTTTTTATCTTTGATATACAAAACCTGTAATTTTGAATTTTAGACATTTAGACTATTTCCTTCTTTAATAGTTGGAGATTTCATTTGGAGCCAGGATTTATTTCATGATTTGGAAATTTTATTTTCTTTTTCCAAGTAAATTTTTGTTTATAACTCTTCTTCCCTGTTAAGTCCTAATGAATATGGTAAATGATGAATGTGGTAAATTATCACAAGCCATTAAGACTAATTTTTATTCACACCTAATCAGCTGCTCTTATCAAATTCTGTATAAGTTGTTTATAAGGCATTATTCTAGGCACTTTACACTAATTATCTGTAATTTTCAAACAGTCATTACAGTTAAATTACCCTAACTTAAAATTAAGAAACCAGGGCTCAGTGGACTTAAACTTCTCAGTTTCCCATAGTTAGGTAGTCTCTGAATTGGGAATTCAACCCAGCTCCGTCTGTACCTAAATTACAAGAATTTTTACCTGCCATATCACCATGTGTTGACCTTTACATGGTCTAGTCACTTACAAGCAAAGAATTTTGTGGCCAAATGAGAAGCCAGCTTCCTAGTTTTATTAATGGCCACCGTAATATCCCAAACCAACAAAGTACAGGGCTCTCTGATAAAGCCAGGAAAAAGGCTTCAGTAGACGCCCCAAGACAAGCCTGAATTGAATTTACCCACTTGGGTGTAGCTGGAGAAGCAGCAGCATGGCTGACCTGTTCTCTGAGAAGGTCAGCTAGGGAAAGAGATGTTTCTCTGGAAAAGATGGAAGTTTCCTCTATCTGGGACTAATTAACTTTATAAGTTGAAATAGAATATGAGAAAAGCATGGCAATGGTTTCCCATAACCTTTCCAAGTTACTCTCAAAAACATCTTAATTTGGATAATCTGCCATACGAAATGAAGAAATCATGCTTTAAGGCATTATTCATTTTAGGATTCAGGAAGTGTTCAATATTGCTGAATAGTTAACCCATTCCTTTGCTTAAAATTTCATGAGTAGACAATTCTATAAACAGGGAAATTACAAATACTGTTCTATGTTGGCATTCCTTAAATGGATATAGGCATGCATGCATGTGAGTAACAAAGGAAAACTATTCAATGTCTTTGCTCTTCCAAAGAGCAAAAGATCTTGTTTATTAAGTTGCTTCCTGATATAATTTCCTAACTGCAGGGAATCCAATTAAATTTTCAGACCCCCTTGGGGATCATTTAAAGCAATGTAATAATGCACTATCTTAGAGAATTAGTGTTATTTTTCAAATGCTTTTTCTATGAATAAAATGGATATTCAGTTTAGTCTAAGAAGAGTATTTGCTTTTTTAGCCCATGTAAGGATAAACATTCTGGAAGCAATAGTTCCTGCCTGGTTTCATATACCTTTTCACTTTTGGGGATATATGAGAATAATAGTTCCTGCCTCTAGGAATGCCACTGATGGCATCTTGATGACTTTCCTGGACTTTTTTGGGGAGGCCAAGTTGGATGTTCTGTACATTCTGAGTGTTGAAGATATTAGTAGACAAAGGGATGGTTCATCTACACAATCCTTAAAAAAAGGAGTTAAATGAAATCACTAACTTGGTGATGGAAATAAGGATATAACCCAGGCTGTGAAATAAGGTAGGAGTCCCAGAGACAAGGTAAAATTAAAAAGATACCTGGGATTTGAAATAGGTGAAAATGAGAACATAGAAATAAGCATAGGACGAAGGACTTTAAATGTGAAGAAAATTTATTTGAATATAATGAAGAAGAGAAAAGTTTGAGCATGGAATAAAAGGAAAAGTTATAAAATCCTATGGACAAGAAAGAAAAATACATGTGAAAGGAGTATTTCTAAATAGAGATGGAAAAATAATTTCTTAAAAAGAGAGAAAATACCAACTTTGAGATATAGTTCCCTGCTTTAGAATGGGGGGTATAAAATATGACATTCTCTCTAATTCCAGAGTTAAGTGGCACTGAACATGAGCCCATGTGTCATTAAGGACATTTGTTTGCTATTCAAGCTGGTTTTCTTCCATTTCTTTATTTCCCACTCCTCTGCTACTTTCTTTTCCCCAAAAACTAACCACACACACACACACACACACACACACACTGACTAGCATTTATTATGATTCTTAAAGGTAAACCGCTCTTCGGCATTTCTTAGTTATTGAGGATAATCAGTACTTGAGAAAGATAGTAAGGCATTTCCCTAATTTTGAGAGTGCAAGTAGGAAAAGTCAAAACAGAATGGGTAAGTTAACCATCTGCACAAATAATTTAAAAGCTTGATCTTGATAACACAAGCCATTTTGAGTCTTCCAATATATTTTCATATTTCAGATTCTTTATAGTGTTTTCTACAGGTAAGAATGGTAGCAAGAAGATAGAAATGCTCTGAATCCTTTGCTCTTTTTAATTCTAATTATAAATGTAAGTAATTAGGTAACCTGATTCCTACATCATCATTATGCTTTTGTTCACTGAGTTCTCCTACTTGCTTGATCATCTTAGGAGAAGATCCAGTTTCTGAATCAAAAGCTAAAAACTTCTGCAGCCTTGCTTCACCTGGTTCAGTTGATGTCTTCTCTGGCTTGTCACTCTGTGGTAGCAGCAATAACCTCCCACTCATGTCTCTAAGATGTCTATGCCAGTCTGTCTACACAAACCTTGTAGTTTAGAACACTTTTACTTCCATCATCATTGCCTTTGATCTTCACATCAGTCTCTCTTTTTTTTTTTTAAGATTTTATTTATTTATTTGAGAGAGAGAGAGAAAGTGCTCGTTTATGTGCATGAGCAGGGGGCAGCGGGGGTGGGTGGAGGGGTGGGAGGAGGCACAGAGGTAGAAGCAGACTCCCCACTGAGCAGGGAGCCTGATGCGGGACTTGATCCCAGGACCCCTGGGATCATGACCTGAGCCAAAGGCAGATGGTCAACTGACTGAGCCACCCAGGTCCCCCATGATCTTCACATTGTTCTTATGATGGAGGCACAATAGTGCCAATCCTTACTTTGATCATTCTCCTCTTTGGAAACAAATGATAAAGCAAAGTACATTGGTGGGGGGGGGATTGGGTATGCAAATAAAAACAGCAGACATTTATTGAACACTCTGGAATACATATTTCATGTAGTATTTCTAATTATAATAGCCTTGCAAAGTGATTGTTATTATCTCTACTTAAAAACTTGCAACTAGAATGAAAGAAAATGTTAGAGTCAATTGGGAAATGTATAAAGTGACAAAAGATTTGTTTAAAAAGTGTTTTCAATAAATTTTCTGTTATGGTATGATTGTTACCTGGCTTATTCGGGCCAACAGCTATAATATATCTCCAGATCATTAATTTATGACCTTTTCTTTGTATTTAAACAAAGCAATTAATTGCCATACCAAGAAAGGTTTAATAACAAATTCTACAAAATTATTTTGGGGAAAATAAATATATTAATTTTGATAATCATGACCTGATATATTTCAGACTTTTATGTAGGGCTTTGAGAAGCTATGTGGAATATCTATAATTTTAATAATTTTGTTTTGTTAAATATTTTAAATCTGAGTTAAATTTTTTGCTAGTTATATAATCTTTTTAAAACTTTTTAAACAGTTCTATTGAGATAAAATTGGCAAATAAAATTGTAAGATATGAATTCAATGTGATGATTTGACTTATGAATACATTGTAAAAGGATTCCCCCATGAATTAATTAACACATTAATCACTTTTCATATTTACTCTTCTTGTGTGTGAGAACATTTAAGTTCTTTCTTAGCAGTAGCATTTCTATTCTCTTACCAGTTATATGGTACATTGTTATCAGTTATAATCACCATGTTATACTTTTAATCCTCAGACCTTATCTTATAACTGAAAGTTTGTACTCTTTTAAAAACTGCATGTGTTATCAAGGAGATTCATTCAGTGGGTTAAAGCTCATTTTGGGGCTAGACTACAAGTTTACAGAGAGAATTTACAATGTAATTTTATTAATAGTCTTAGTGGAAATGTGAGATATTTGAGTTGTTTTGGGAGCCTGTGAGTATATTAACTTCAAAAAGTTATTTTACTTATGCGTTTGAGATATGAAACTCAAAAAGTACCCAGAGAATTGAGACTATTGAGGATATATACCATCCTGAGCTAAGAAAAGGGATAGGAGTTTGAGGTTTCTGAAGTTAGAGTGAGGGGTTGCTCTGCTATGCACATGACTTGCTCAAGTAAAAAATTTTCTCTGGGAGTAGCTCTCTTCCTGGTTCAGGCTCCCCTTTCTAATGTTACAAAAGGGTAACTTCTCTGTTATCAGAGCTTCTTCTGTGTTTGCTTTCTCTCAAACACCTCAGAATATTTTTTATGCCCCAAAGGCATATTTGGGGTGGCATACTCTGCTACTCTTCAAAAATGTGTACAACAATTAATGATTATAGAAGGTTATAAATGACCCGTGGCTGTGCTCTCACTAACTAAAGTATGCCACAGTAATTAGACAAAGTGCTAGATACAAATATCTTTGTGTATTCAAGAAAGCACATGCATGAACATACTCATGTACCCATAGACATAACCAGACACACACACACACACACACACATACACACACATACACACATACACACACACACACGACAATGAATGAGATAAGTCAGTAACTATTTATTATTCCCATAACAGGTTTATGTAACTTTTCAAAGTGTTTAGAGACTTGGAAAAGGAAAGGAAGAAAGGAAGGGAGGGAAGGAGGGAGGGGTTAATAGATTGATATTACCTAGAGAGTTATTATACAAATATATAACATATAGAGAGAGATATTACCTATATAGGTGTTATATAGACAACAGTAAAAAATTCAAATGTATGTGTGCATGTATGGAACTCATATATAGCATGTATATATTATACACGGTTTATATTATATAATATCTATACATGTTACATATATACCTTTTGTATAGACAGTAATAAAGAATTTAAAATCTTGAGATAAAGACATTGTATGTGTGGTATGTATGGATTTCCAATGTCACCCATAAGGTATACAAGAAATATAAAATTTTAAGTCTTTTTATTAAGAGATCTAAGTCCCTGTTTTTTTGATGCAGAAAACTCAATCCAATCAATCACAGATTGATTTTCTCAAATTCAGTAATTTCACAAATAATTCAATTTTAAACTCAACCAATTTAAAGTTCTGCCCATCCACCCTGCCTCCTGACTTGGTTCCTGTTGCACAGCTCCTGGCAATCCTCTGTTCTCTGCAGGCATCCACTAGCAGTGGTCCTCAAACTTGAATCTGTACCAAAATCTCCTGGAGGGTTTGTTAGAATGCAGACTTCCACCCTTGATCCCAGAGTTTCTGATTCAGTATGTCTGGGGTGGAACCAGCCTATGCTGATTCTGTTGATCTAGGGACCACACTTTGAGAACAACTGCACAAAGATATACTTTGCATGTGTTGATCTTTTCTCAGTTGAATCTATTTCTGAAGACAGTTCACTAGGTCAGTGCCATACCTAAATCTCTGTAGAGTCATGGGAGACATTCCTAGGCTCTTCCTTGATGTCTGTGGACCCAGAGGATTGAGGAGAGTGGCATATGCTCCTTCTGCATTTTTGTTTGTCTGCTACTTCCCCCTCCCACTAAGTCTTCAGGCTTCTATTTTTAGACTGCCCTTTTACATCTAAGATATATCTAAGGGCTCTTTTTTTCTCACATCTACCCATTGGAGCTTTACCAACAGAAGGGGTAAAGAAGCACTAACCCTTGCTCTTCTTAACCCAAATTATCCTTCCCTGAGGGTTCATCTTCTCTGCAGAAGCATTCATTCTTATATCACCATGCATTCTTCTCAAATGTGTGTTCTCATTTCTTTATGCCTTCACCATTTTGGGGTTTCAGAAATGTTTCTCCCAAGAAAAGCCTAATTTTAAGCTTTAAATTTGAGTTTTAAATATGATATAATGTGGCTTTTAAGGCCTATTTTATAGGTCAAAAACCAAATTTTCATGTTTTATTTTATATTTTCTGCTCCTCTTACATAGTAAGTCTCAATTTAAGATTTAATTTTGATTGTGGCAAGTCCATAAGGGGAGAGGAACTACTCAAAATAGCATTAAAAATCAGTTAAATTTCCCTCCTGCTACCTTCTTCTTCTTCTTCTTTTTTTTTTTAACATATAATGTATTATTTGTTTCAGAGGTACAGATCTGTGATTCAACAGTCTTGCACAATTCACAGCGCTCACCATAGCACATACCCTCCCCAAGGTCCATCACGCAGCTACTCCCTCCCTCCCAGCCCTCACCACTCCAGCAACCCTCAATTTGTTTCCTGAGATTAAGAATTCCTCATATCAGTGAGGGGGGGAATCGGAGGGGGAGACGAACCATGAGAGACGATGGACTCTGAAAAACAAACTGAGGGTTCTAGAGGGGAGGGGGGAGGGGGGATGGGTTAGCCTGGTGAAGGGTATTAAAGAGGGCACGTTCTGCATGGAGCACTGGGTGTTATACGCAAACAATGAATCATGGAACACTACATCAAAAACTAATGATGTAATGTATGGTGATTAACATAACAATAAAAAATTTAAAAAAAATCAGTTAAATTTCAAAGTGTTACCCAGCTTAAATATATTTGGTTAGTTTTCTTGAGGAATGACATACTTGCTGTCTTTGTGCTATTGGTGAAAATGTTACTGATGATGATTGTGAGAAAAAAAGTACCTCCATGGGCCATTGTTAGAATTTACTTTATCATTTGAAGAGTTATACTCAGGAGATTTGATTGCAAGGATATTGAAGGTGTCCTGATGCTCCCTCTGGGTCAGATCACTGAAATGCTCATACCTATCCTACCTGAACAAAAGGCTCATGTGCAGATTCTCTTAGTTTTGCCTCCAGAATCCTCTCACTGTGGACCCTGAATGAAGAGCCTGAGGAAGCCAGATGTTGGAGGGAGTTGTATCTGAACAAAATTACCCTGAATCTAATTTGGCTGCACTCTGTGTGTTTAGATTGTAAGTGTTGTTAGGAAAATGTGGAATGTCATGTTAATTAGCATATATATTTACACAAATAATGTGCAGCAAACAGATGTACAGATTTATTAAAAATGAGAAGTGCAGACTTAGTAGAAACAAGCTAAACTTCCTGCAGCCTCCATTTTGTCTAGTATAGGAAAATGACAGACTAAGTAAGTGGACAGAGAATTAATAATGTAAAGGGAGCTAAGGAATGCTTACATTGAAAGAGTGTGTGTGTATATATATATATATATATATATATATATATATAACCACACCTGTCTTTTTGTTCCTCTTTATTATATTACTAGCTACCACTAATTAAGTGCTTACTATATGTTAAAACTTCAATAATATATCTTTAATATAATATGCCTGTGAAGCCAAGATTATTATCTAGACTGTACAATGAGGAAGTTGAAACTAAGAAGGCTTAAGGATGGTTTTAGTCCAAAAAGTATCTGCATAGACTTAAACCTAGATTTGTCTAAATCCAGATATTCCATATTTTTTCTTAATTCAGATTATTTGATTTGGTTTTGCTTTTTAAATTAAAATATAGTATTCATTCAAGTGTTCTAATTGCTAGTGGGATACCATGGGCTGATCTGAAGGAATTACTCACCAAGCAAGCGATGCCCACGGCTAAATGAGCCTCATGTGTTAGAAGAACAGAAAGAGGTAAGTGTTCTTGCCACAGAAAGGAAGGAAAGGAGGGAGGGAGGGAGGGAGAGAGAGAGAGAGAGAGAGAGAGAGAGAGAGAGAGAGAGAGAGAAAGAAAGAAAGAAAGAAAGAAAGAAAGAAAGAAAGAAAGAAAGAAAGAAAGAAAGAAAGAAAGAAAGAAAGAAAGAAAAAGAAAGAAAGAAAAGAAAAAAAGAGAAAGAAAATGGGTGGTGGATATGTTCATTAGTTTGATTTCGGTGATTATTTCACAATGTACGCATAGTACCAAAATATCAGGTTGAATGTCTTAAGTGTATATGCTTACTATTTGTCAGTTATACCTTAATACAACTGAAAAAAAGAAAAAATGAAGGCCATTGTGGTTGGAGTGTCCTTTATAAAGGTAAAACAAAGAGATGCAGTCAGAGAGGTGGCAGGGGTTAGATTGTATAAGGCCAAGGTTCGCGTTTTATTCTACAATAGATAAGGAAGCCACGGAAATGTATTGACCAGATGTATTTATTTTGCTGTCTTTCAGTTTGACTGATTTCTCTCATCTGCTTAATCTAAAATTTAAATTTTACTTCAGGGTTTAAAACTTTATTAAGTATATAGTTTCAGCAAAAGTTTTTCTTTTATCAGCTATTAAAATCCTGATGTTAGCATGTATTCAAGTTTATGAATCCTTGGAGAATGATACTTACATTTCTGTATTACTAATTTGACAATGGAAAAATAGTTTGCATAAGGGCTTCATTAATGCAAAACAAAATCCTATCTTAGTTTCACATTACTTTAATATTAATAATGATATGCCTTAAATTGTCCATATTTCAATGTCAGTAAAAATGATAGGTGGAACAACTGTTAATGTAAATTATTTATGTACAAACAAGGCATTCATGTTTTTACAAAAGCTCATCTTTTGGGGAATCACAGATGTCCATGTGATAAAAGCGATTGAATAGCATACGTATGAAAAGGGAAAAATGACAGTAACCTTGATTTTTTAAGTACCAAATGTTGCTAACTAGAGCAAGAACATAATTAATGTGGAGTCAGTTTTCAATATGAGATTTCATAGACATTTAAATAAATTGCCCAACAGTCAAATTTAACAACCAAATGATTTGCAGGGGAAAAAAAAACAATTATTTCTACTCTGTTCCATTAAACAAAAATATATTTTGCATTTACTCTGTGTCCCACACTGTGCTAGATAAAGAGGATATAAAAGTAAGTAAGATTCATTTTCTAATTACAAAACAATTATAGCTCCAGGAGCTCCTGGACTCAGAATAAGCCATTTTTTAAAACATACTCACACATAAATAATTTTTCATTAATTTTGGTTTACAAATTACAAACTAAAAATAAAATTATTTATTAATATTTTTGTGAAGGTGGTCCGATCTGATTTATACACATTCCCCCCCAAAAAATCACACTGGTCCTAAATTATCTGGGTTATTTTTTCATAGATACCCAAATTACCGTTTATATTTGTGCTTCACAAATAATCATGATTTTTCTGCTTAATGTGACTACAGCAAGATCACCCTGCACATAGTAGGATATGCATAAATATTGTTAAATGAAATAAACACAATATTGATATTCTAAAATATTCCTCCTGAGCTCTTGGTAGAGTGATATAAAAGGATTTCATTATGTAAATGGGAGGCAAATTAAAATTATCTCAGATAAAAAGTAATTACTGAGAGCCCTGGCTGGTATGAATGAGTGGTCTGATTGAATCTGACCACTTTACTTTTTGTGAAACATAATTTAGCAGATCTGCACATGAATAGAAGAGAAAAATTAAATCAATTTATTAAAAATGGAAAATTCTGGAAGGGTTCACAACTGAAGTGATTTCACTAGTCAAAAATCTTGTCTTCCGCAATTTGTGAAATGTTTAATATATTGCAGAAGAGTGTCATTTGATTCAGGATTTGATTGGCACTGAGCCATTTTGTCATTCACTGGGTGAATTCAGTCCTGAATGTTAGATTATAAACATTAGAAGGAACCCTCCATTCATCACCAACTCTCTATTTACCCAAATTATGATCTCACTGCTTATGCAAATGTGGTTTAGTTGCAGCCTTGATTAATCCAGGTTCCATGCTTTGATCACTAGATAATATGATAGCATTACCTACTGATTTAAAACCCTTCTATAGCCCTCCAGTCACTCATGATAAAGTCCACATTCTTAGTATCTATAACGTCCTTGTGATGTGCCTTTCTACCATTCAGCCTCAATTCTGGTTCCTCCATGCCTGTCTCCAGAACATCCATGCTGCTCCTACCATAGGCTCAGCTACGTCTTAACCCTGAGCCTCAGTGTTTTATAGCCCATTTACACTGAAAGCTCTTTTCTTTGTTCTCCACCTGGATAACTCATTCCTGTTCTTTGAGTCTCATTTTATACTTCACTCCCTTGAATAGAAAGTGACCATGTTGGAAGACTGGAGGACAGATACAGTGTTACCTTGTTGAATCCATAGCATCAAGCAAATCCCTACTAGCCTTTAGATTTTATTCATTCTTTCAGTAATCCATTCATTATTCAACAAATATTTATTAATGGACTATTACATGTCAGACATTGTTCTAGACATGAGGAATGCAATAGACTTTGTAAGACTAAGTCCTTTCCTCATGAGGCTTACACTTTTATAATTAACATGGAACACTGAGACATAAAGACAGAAGATCATTTCAGAAAGTGATAAATATTAGGAGGTAAGTCAATCATGAGTCAGGGATAAGGCCTTTTAGAGAAACTTTCGTTTGAGCTGGATGCTAAAAAATGAAGAAGAAAGGCCATGTCAAACTCAAGAGAAAGAACATTCTAGTCAGAGGAAATCCAAGTACAGAGCCCTGAAATGGGTTGAACTTGGCATATCCATGGGACAGTGAAAAGACCAGTGCCTGGAAAACAGTGAAAATTAAGCATCTTGGGTAATAAGAGTTGAACTTAGGTAGTAGCCAAATCCTGTGGCATATCGCAGGTCATAGTTTGCAGTTTGGATTTGATTTTTTTTAAAGATTTTATTTATTTATTTGAGAGAAAGACAGAGTGAGCACAAGCAGGGGTAAGGGTAGAGGGAGAGGAACAAGCAGACTCCCCACCTAGCAAGGAGCCTGATGCGGGGCTCGATCCCAGGACCCCGAGATCATGACCTGAGCCAAAGGCAGATGCTCAACCAACTGAGCCACCCAGGCACCCCTGGGTTTGATTTTATACCATAAAGGAAATCACTGGTTGATATGGAGCAGAGGGTCATTGTCTTACAGGCTTTAGAGAAGTTATACTGCTACTAATGAAGCATAGGAAGAACAAGAATGGAAGCAGAAATGATGGCTTGACCTACGGTTTAGTGATAAATGTCAAGATTCAGGATGTAATTTGGCAAATGGAGTCCTGAAGGCATGTGATAATCTAAATGTAGAAGGTGAAAGAAAGAGATATCAGTAAGTACTTACTGAAATTAATTCTCTTATTTTAAGAATAATGCAAAGAGAACAGTTTTAGATTACATCATGATTTCTCAGCCTCAGCACTATTGACATTTTGATATGGATAATTCTTTTTTGTGGACACTGTCCAGTGCTTTGTAGAATGTTTAGCACTGTCCCTGGTCTCAACCCACTAGATGCTAGCAGCAACCCTTGATTTTGACAACCAACAATGTCTCCAGACATTGCCACATGTCCCCAGGGGATGAAATCTTTCCTGGCTGAGAAATATTTGGATTTGATATATAAAATGAAACTTCATTTATAATAATAGTACAAATATTAGGCTATACTTATCATGGGAAGTAATAATATTTTCTGTTCTTAAAACTTTCCAGTAAAAGATTAAGACATGTATCATATGATCTCACTGATATGAGGAATTCTTAATCTCAGGAAACAAACTGAGGTTGCTGGAGTGGTGGGGGGTGGGAGGGATGGGGTGCCTGGGTGATAGACATTGTGGAGGGTATTGCTATGGTGAACACTGTGAATTGTGTAAGACTGTTGAATCACAGACCTGTACCTCTGAAACAAATAATACATTATATGTTAAAAAAAAAAAGAAGAAGATAGTAGGAAGGGAAAAATGGAGGGGGGCGGAATTGGAGGGGGAGACGAACCATAAGACACTATGGACTCTGAGAAACAAACTGAGGGAGGGGGTGGGGGATGGGTTAGCCTGGTGATGGGTATTAAAGGGCACATATTGAATGGAGCACTGGGTGTTATACGCAAACAATGAATCATGGAACACTACATCAAAAACTAATGATGTAATGTATGGTGATTAACATAACATAATAAAAAAAAGATTATGACCATCTTTTCTGGATAGCTTATTTGCAGCTATTCTGTGAGGAATCTTTTTAGATGTATCATTGACCAATTAAAACGTATTTCAATATTTAGAACAAGGAATCTGCAGTAGATGGCCTGATGGTAAATCCTACCTATACCATTCACTAGCTGGAATTAGTGATGAGAATCCTCTCATGAGGATTGGTTTACATGTAAAACCTGCAAGGCACTTAGAATAGCTCCTGCTACATAGTAAGCACTCAATAAACATTGTTAGTGTTGTTATTGTTATAATTATCTACTCAGAAAACTACTGGTAACTTGTGGATGATTCCAAAAAGAAAAATATTTTTCTCCTCTCAAAGAACCACAAATGCACTTCCTAAAAATAATAGTAATATAAGTCATGATTGAAGTTATGGTGATTATTTCAGGGTCCCTGTCAGGATGACATGACTCACAATAGGGGGTTTATCTAAAGGCTATTCTAGGCTTGTTTCAAATGGTTCAAGGACATTTTTGCCTATCATCATTCCCTCTCTCTTCTCAGCATAGAGACAGTTCTAGGGCAGAGTGATTGGGAAAGCAGTGGGTGGCTCTTTGGAAGTCATGGAGAATGTGGATCTCCTTCAGACATTAGAGGTACGAAAAAGCTGAAGAGTAACACTAATTAGTCTTTTAACTCATGATGTACTTAAGAGATCCATTTTTTTTATAGCAAATATAGTATATAAACTTGATGTTCACTATAACTAAACTGATATCATGAGTCATGTGGTCCAATCTCAGAACAAAGAACACACAGAGCACTTATAGGAAGTGTAAGTAACTACGAAATAAGTCAAGTATTCTTTGTATTTTTCATATGCAGTGAATAGTATACATAGGTCATGGCAGTCTTAGTTTTCATTTTCATTTAAATCCCTATACCTTATGGCTTATATCCACCACCCCCAAAATTTCTTCCCTAGTCCAATTCTACCCATGTCTTTTCTTCTATGACCCCCTTCTCCTTTCAATCTGCAACATAAAATTGAGAAAGGTGAATATGGTAGGTAAGGGGGAAAAAACTGAGCAAAGAAGGTCAGCCTACTCATTGATGGACAAATGACAAAAATGACAAAAATGTATGGGATAATAATGCATTGATACATTTTGTGTGGTCTCAGCAGTAAATGATTTTGCCACACTGTTTTCTTCTTTCCTAAAGCTGCTCTCATGTTTTGGATTTACCTCTTGTTGGTCAAATCAAGGATCAAATGGTATATTTCTCCACTATGACCCCAGTATTTTCTCTTGTCTTATTCCATTTTCCTGCCTAGACTTTATTGCCTTTCACCAGCTTCAGGCAAATTAGCATACATCCATTCATTTCAGGGCACATTTTCAAATCCTCCATGAGTTATGGGCTATACAGTGTTAAAAGAGGTTAAATTGCTAATATAAATATGTCTAGATTTATTAATATCTAATATAACTAAGCTCTCATTTAATTAAACTATTTCTTCAACTACTCTAAACACCCTTCTTGTTGCCTTGCGCATATGCTCATTTCCACCTTCTTGCTCTTATATGCTTATATTCTTATACTTATATGCTCTTTTGTAGGTAAATCCTCCATCCTATTCTAACAAAATTTTCTCATATTTAAGCCTCATTTCAAGTGTTTCCAATGAAGCCTTTCTACTCTTTTAACTCATGATAATTCCTCTAACAAATGAAGCATTCATGATTTATATTATACAAGATGTCACTTGACTAGAAATTATTTTGTACTAATTACTAACTGTTTCTACTTTATAAGCCTCATTTCCTTAATAAGATTGTGAGATCTTTAATCAATGGAGCTTGCTAGAGTCAAACTAAAGAAGATTTATCTTAAATCACCACAAATGATAAATGGAATGTCATTTTGATGTCTTTTTCAGGGAAGATATATTTATTCTTATTCTGTCCCTTAGTGCTTAGCACTTGAGTGGGGTACATATAAGGTATCCCATAAATACTTGTTGACTTGATATGGTAAATATAGAAATATATAAATTTCATTACATATATTTTTATAAAATGAAAGGGAGAATGATACCCTTCACTAAAAATTGCATTTGCCTATAATATATGAAATATGTATGTGAGATCTTAGAAGAGCTTGTATAACTTTTTAAAGATATAATTGATGCTAAAGTTTTTCTCCCCCTAATCTGGGAAATAAAGTTGTAAATTGCTCAACATAGAATTTAAGCAGTGGTTTTGAAACTTTAGCATGAATCAGAATTTCCTGGAGAGCTTTTTAAACAAATTGCTGAGCCCATCCCCAGAGTTTGTAGGAGACTGATTCAGTAGTCCCAGGGTGGGACCCAGTAATTTGCATTTCTAATAAGTTTTCTGGTGACGCAGATGCTACTATTTCTAGAAACATGCTTTAAGAACCAGTGTATAAAGTGTTCTTTCTCCTAAGGAAAAAAATGAGCTACTTCTATCACAGCACCACCATGTTCCAAGAACCATGATGGAGGAAGGCAAAAGGTCCAAGGTGATAATATTCATGATTATTTTATTTAAGACAAGATAGTCAAACAAGGGGAGACTGATTTTCTCAGAAACAAGAGGCAGCTTGTTCTTACTTGCAAGGAAGTATTAATGTGACCTGGGGGCCTCAGCTTCATCCAGCCTATACAGATACCCCGTTTCAAGACTCAGGGTCCCACATTTTCCCAGTGATAATCCTCACTTTCACATAAAAATTTTGACAAAACTGTGAATCCAGCTTATGTTATAGTTCTGCAACCTTCACAACAAAAGTCTGTTAATTTTTCAGAAAAAAATGTCCCCGTGGCTTCATAAATAAGGTTCTTTAAAGGCTGCTATAGAAGTTCTTCAGTTCTCTGATCCTAACTTTACCCAAGAATTTACAGACTTGAGTTTGTAATTGTTTTTTTAAGAATTCCAGTGCAGTTGGAAAAATCCATCCCATGCAGCCACAGATCGGTGCTGGCTCATACCAACTAACAGAAGATGATGTGTGCATCTCTTCCCAACTCCATGTTCAGTAATCACATTTATAGCTTGATATTGACCATGGTGGGAATATTTTCACCAAAGAAATTGGCCATGACTACAGACAAGATTTTTTTTTTTTTGAGAATCAGTTGTTAAAACATTTACCAGCCTGACATTAATCCCATGTCACCTTCTTTTTTAGTCAACATTACTGTAATAAGATTCAGTGTAGAAACGTCATGGCCCCCAAGATACTTGCTTGAGAAGGCACTTCATTAACATCAACCACATGTGATTATTCATGTTTCTGCAGCATCCTATGACAGTAGCAAGGAATACGGGATTGTATTCAAGCTCTGAGACATGAGCAAGCCAGTTCTCAAATCCCATTTTTGAGGGACATTTCCTGGGGCCACTCCTGATAAAAATTTCTATATTAGTCTGTCTACTCAGAAGACAGAAATTGCAACAGTTATTTTAACGGAAAATTTAATATAGAGAATTGTTAGCTTGGTACACAGAACTATAAACTAGATAACAATATGAAAAAAAATACATTAAGATATCATGGCAGTACATTTCCTGTTAGGTATATTCTATACTTATACCTATATATAGGAGGTATATATTATCACAGGGAAAGGTAATTTGAGGGGAATTTGGAATTATTAAAATTAGAAGCTTGGAAAATGAGCCCCACCAAGCTGAAACTCAGACCTCAGAGAAGGGAGTTGATTCTGTTTGGCTAGTTCTAGCTCTTGGAGGAGGGTACCTATGTTCTGGACCTGATGACTAATGAGAGGGTCATACTGGGCTGGTGCTTGTGTCTGTGTCAGCATGCCCAGGAGACAGGTACAAAGTCTAAATCAGGAAAAAACAGATAATGCAACAGAAGCATTGCAAAAACATAGAGAAAGGTGTCTTGGAGTTTATGCCAGGGTATTAGACAAAAGAGGATATAACAGAGGATCAGACCAAAATGATTGATGTGAGTGCACTTACTAGGAATTAGTAAGTTGGTGAGTATTAGTGAGTGCATTTGAAAGTTTACATGATTATATGACTAAAACCTGGACTCAGACATGGTCTACCTTTAAAAATGTTGAAATACAAAGACTTTGCTAGCACAATGGAGAGGAAGGAATGCAAAGGAATGAGCAATAGGAATAGTAGAAACAATAAGGCTGTTTCTCCAAGTGCTTGAAAAACTGAACACTGTAATCAAAGAACAGGCTTTGTGTAAGAGTACGGTTTAATCTTTTTCTTTGCAGATTCAATTCCCAGTGATTGATTCTAAAAGTGTCATCAACTCCCAGTGTGGATATTAATGTAGAATTGGGCCCAAAACTAGGACTTCTACTATCTAAATGAGTATTTTTCTATAAAAGTATAATGTTAGTAGTCAAGTTCCAGGGCTTTATTTACTTTTGTCAAAATTTATATTTTCTAATATTATACTCTATACAACAGAAAGTAGCCAGAAGTATAGAATGACACCCTATGAGTCTAATATTGTACTAAACAAAGGAGTCATGTACCAGGGTGGTGAAAATGAATTCTCATGAAAATCTTACACATTATCTGCTAATTTTCCAAAAAGTAGTCTGCCTCTTTGGTATTCTGGGAGAAATTTTTGGATGATGACTAATAATGCCATCTTATTTGTATTAGATAGTTTTAGTAATAATTGTGAAGATGAATAGACCACAGTGAAATTACAACCAAAAACATATGATCTGATGCAATGTTTATTAATAAGCCTTGTTTATGGTTTTTGGAGTCTTTCTTTGATGCAAAATGTATTTAAATGAATTTTTTAGTCACATTTTAATGTTTTATCAATAACCAATATGATGAAACTTTAGACTGAAAAATGGTATCTGAATAAAACTTTCATATTGTCCACGTAAAACTATTTGCCTTATATATCTTAATAATATAGGAGATATATCTGCCTGGGTATTGAAAATGGGCTCTAAACTTCAGGGTCTATTTAAATCTTTTGAAATACTTATTGTATCTGATGATGTGATTATCCTAAATGGACGTTCAAAGATGTGTCTTTGTATTAATCCATTAAATATTAGTAAGCATTACAATTATCCCGTTTTTCACATGACTAAAAGTCAAGAAAAGAAAAGCAAAACTCCATACATTAAAACAAAAAAAAAAGTACTTGAGCAGAAACTGAGTAAACAAACTGAGAATTAGAATTGAGGGAATCATTGTTCAGATCAAATCAAGCCAATTATTATAAAATAATTTCAGAAGGTGGATTTTGATGTCAGATAAATCTAGGTCCAAATTCTGGCTCTTAACGTTTGCCCATTATGGGACTTAGGTGTTTACTTAAATCCCCAAGTTTCTCTGTTTTTCTCTGTAAAATGGAGATGATACCTGACTTTCAGTGTGCCACATGCCACATTCTTTACCTAGAATGTCTCTCTGTCCCTCATCACCATTTCATCTGGTATCTTGTAGCTCACAGTTTTAATATCACTTCCTCAGCAAAGTCTTCCCTTATCATTTGATTTATTCTTTATGGTTTTGACCACAATGGAAATTGACTAATGGTGATTATTGTTTAATGCCTCTCCCCTTCATTAGTCTGTTTATGAGAGCAGAAGTCATTTCTGTATTGTTAATGGCATCCCCTCAGTAGATGTTCAATATATACTGTAGGATGGATGAATGGATATCATATAAAACATCTGACACAAGTAGATAAGCAATAAATGATAGTTAATACTATATTCATCATTTATATTTTATATAATTGCTATAATTTACTGTGTAGTCTTTAATAAAAATCTGCTATGGCATTATTTTGTGCAGTGACCTTTTTTTGTTTGATAGAGATTAGACACTATAGCATAAAAATCAAAGGGCAAATTTTATCACTTCATCAGATGACTATGTTGGCTCTTATTTACCTGCAGAGTTTTATAGATGTAAGACTTTTTTGAGTAGAGAGTTACCCTTTTGTTCCTACTAGAAAAATGCTGATACTCTCTTTAATTTTTACTCAGAGTTAAATACTTTTTTAAATGATTCACTTTTGACTGTGGGCAAAAGCATTAAAACAAGCTAAAACATTTAGCTTGGTTAGGGATCCTCACTGTTTATAGGCTAGCAAACCTACCACAGAGTTAGAGGGCATAACCCAAAGCAGCCAGGCAGCCAACATCATCTTTCTGCCAAACTGGACCTTTTCTCCCAGCTCTCTGGTCCCAGGCAGGCCATTATTAATTTGTTTGTGCCTATGGAAACTCACCTGGCATCCTCAGCTAGCCAGGTTAATATTTCCATGAGGAGAGGTAACTATTCTTAGAAGATTAACTCTCTTAGAATCCTTACTCCTGATCCACAAAGGACTCATACAAAGGAAGTTCCACTGGAAGATTCAGTTCCCTCCCTGGCAATGCCAGGATCACACCCCTAATAAGGATTGAGGAATAAATGGTGAGAGCCTTTTAAAAAGTATTAGGATCCTGACTTAAATGGCATTACCAAAAAGAAAGGAAGCGCAGGTCATATTCCAAATGTTAATTGTTTTCTTCACAAAAGTCATAGAAATTGATTGTAGAAAATTTAGAAAATATAGATAAGCATAATGACACTACCTACTGATAATCATTGTCAGTAGTGGTTTTCGGTACAGATCTGTCCAGACCCCTTTGAGATGTATGTGCACACGCTGCACGTGTGTGTGTGTGTGTATAAATTTATGATCTAGATATATAGATAACTCTTTCATTCTTTTCTACCTCATGGGTATAAAATAAATATAAAATATGACTATAGCATAATACTTTATGAACATTCTTTATGGTATATATTCTACAATATACTTTTATTGATTACATAAGATTTTGTTTTATGGAAATAAATTAACCCTGTTGTTGGAAAATCTAAATATTAACCTTATTGTTGGACATTGTGTAGTTTTATTTATTTTTTCATACATATGAAGCTCTAGTATTCTTTCATATATACTTGCACACATGACTGATGATTTTATCAGGATATATTTCTGAAAGTGCAACTACTTGGTAAAGTATATGCAAATCTTCAAGGATGTTGACACATATTGTCAAACAAACCATCATTTAAACTTTTTGTACCAATTTAAACTCATGCACCTACGTGTGTATGAAGGGATCTGTTTCCTGGTGCCCTCCCAAACACCAGTTAATTAATTAAACATAAATGTGTTGTGCTGCATTGGTGCCAGAGAAGAATCTGATGCTCCATGGCTTTGTTCTTTGGAAAAGTAGCCTATTTGGGTAACATTGCCCCAATTGCTCTTAGGCTGAGTTCATTTTCTGGAGCAACTGGGAGAGTTCTCAAAGGACACTCCATTGGTGTCTTTTCCTCTCACTGAATTTGTGGATATGGATATGCAGAATTTCTTTACTGGATAGCCTAATGCATATTAAATACTTACATTGCTTTATACATATTTAATTTAATGTTTACAGTTACCTTATAACATAGCTACTGTTATCCCCAACTTCTAAAGGGAAAACTGAGGCACAGCAAAGTTAAATAAATTATAACTTGTATGTTCTGCAACTAGTAAGTCATGAAGCTGAAATTTGAACAAAGCTGGTCCAACCCAGAACATCCACTCTTCACTACTATGTAACATGGCTGCAGAAAAGAGTGCTGATGAATGGAAATTTACATTTCTGGTGTGTGTATTTGTATAAATAGATAATATATGAATTTATTTGACTAATCAAAGACATATGCCATGCCCTTACTATGCTGACCAAAAAACCCCAAAACAATAGAATTGCCAATTGGACTGAGATTAGGGAATGTTCAGCGAGGACTTAATAAATGAGGTGACCTTGAACTCAGTCTTGAACAATGAGTGTGCTAACCAGGCAGATATGATGTAGTGCAGAGATTGACAAAGGCCTGCCAAGTGAAGGAGCAGTTGGGCAAAAGCATGAAGGTGTGAAGCAGCATGATGTACCCACCATAACAGCATATGCCAGGATATTGACTTTGTGAGGAGTAGTTCTCTAGCAGTTTGCAACACTTTTCTCCAGACACCTTCTGCTTCCTATGCCTAGATTTTAAAGTCTGGGGTAGAGGTTTCCTCCAACATGTGTTACTTGTTTTTAATCAAAAAGACAGTTTCTTTAATAAATGGTGCTGGGAAAATTGGATAGCCACATGTAGAAGAATGAAACTGGGGGCGCCTGGGTGGCTCAGTTGTTAAGCGTCTGCCTCAGCTCAGGTCATGATCCCAGAGTCCTGGGATTGAGCCCCACATCGGGCTCCCTACTCAGCAGGAAGCCTGCTTCTCCCTCTCCCACTCCCCCTGCTTGTGTTCCCTCTCTCACTGTGTCTCTCTCTGTCAAATAAATAAAATCTTAAAAAAAAAAAAAGAATGAAACTGGATCATTTTCTTACGTCAGACACAAAGATAAACTCAAAATGGATGAAAGACCTAAATGTGAGACAGGGATCCATCAAAATCCTAGAGGAGAACACAGGCAGAAACCTCTTTGACTTAGGCTGAAGCAACTTCTTACTAGACACATCACCAGAGGCAAGGGAAACAAAAGCAAAAATGAACTATTGTGACTTCATCAAAATAAAAAGCTTTTGCATGGCAAATGAAACAGTCATCAAAACTAAAAGGCAACCTATGGAATGGGAGAAGATATTTGCAAATGACATAACAGATAAAGAGCTGG
This sequence comes from Phoca vitulina, assembly GCF_004348235.1. Classification (NCBI taxonomy): domain Eukaryota; kingdom Metazoa; phylum Chordata; class Mammalia; order Carnivora; family Phocidae; genus Phoca; species Phoca vitulina. The sequence goes on along the minus strand of NW_022589728.1, from coordinate 13,817,375 downwards.
TATCCAAGATCTGTAAAGAACTTACCAAACTCAACACCCAAAAAACAAATAATCCAGTCAAGAAATGGGCAGAAGACATGAACAGACACTTCTCCGAAGACATCCAAATGGCCAACAGACACATGAAAAATTGCTCCACATCACTTGTCTTCAGGGAAATACAAATCAAAACCACAATGAGATACCACCTTACACCAGTTAGAATGGCTAACATTAACAAGACAGGGAACAACAAATGTTGGTGAGGATGTGGAAAAAGGGGAACCTTCTCACACTGTTGGTGGGAATGCAAGCTGGTACAGCCACTCTGGAAAACACTATGGAGATTCCTCAAGAAGTTAAAAATAGAGCTACCCTACACCCCAGCAATGGTATGACTGCTGTATTTACCCCAAACATACAGATGTAGTGGAAAGAAGGGGCACCTGCACCCCAATGTTCATAGCAGCAATGTCCACAATAGCCAAACTGTGGAGGGAGCCCGAGAGTCCTTCAACAAATGAATGGATAAAGAAGATGTGGTTCATACATACAATGGAATATTACTCAGCCATCAGAAAGGATGAATACCTACCATTTACATCAACATGGATGGAACAGGAGGGTATTATGCTAAGTGAAATAAGTCAATCAGAGAAAGACAATTATCATATGGTTTCAGTCATATGTGGAATGTAAGAAATAGCTCAGAGGATCATAGGGGAAGGGAGGGAAAACTGAATGGGAAGAAATCAGAGGGAGACAAACCATGGGAGACTCTTGACTCTGGGAAACAAACTGAGGGTTATGGAAAGGGACGTGGGTGGATGGGCATTAAGGAGGGCACATGATGTGATGAGCCCTGGGTGTTATATGCAACTAATGAATCATTGAACACTACATCAAAAACTAATGATGTACTATATGTTGGCTAATTGAATTTAAATTAAAATAAATAAATAAAATAAAAATTTAAAAAGGAAAAAAAATTCCCAGGGAGAGGTAGACTACTCTAGTGTCTGTCAGAGTCTGTTAAATGAATGAATGAATGAATGAATGAGTGAATGGTTGCAATTAAGTATAGGGACTGCCAGGTTAAATAAGAAAAAAGAAAAATGGAGAATTAATAAGTCTGTTCTTAATTTGGTTTGGAAACAGCTACAGGGGCATTTCAACTTCCTTTAAATGTTCTTGTGGTTCTTTATTATAAAAATTTCTTCTAAATGTGCTGACATTTTTATTCAGTTGTTTAGAATGCTCATTAGAGACAGGATCATGAATTAATATAAATGTATTGCAAAGTCCACTCTTGCAGTTAAATGCAACTTGTATGTAATTCAGAATAAAAATATTAGTAACACTTCTTTTTCTGTGGCAACTATATTCTTTTACATGCCTGGAGCTCAGGCTGAGCTGATTTGTGCTGAATTTATTGAGACGTAAAACTTATAGTAACCACTATTGAATTCGAATTTGTGAATTCTGAAATGTGGATGGTGGGGAAACACTCCTAATTTCACATATATAAGCCTATTGACAGATCCAAATATAACAAAATGAAACAAATGACATCCTGTGTTTGTTCTAACTCCAGCTTGTGTCTGAAAAGCACAGTTGCTATAGTAATTGATTTTATCATACTCAAAAATAATAGAGACTTTTCAAAAATATTTTAATTACCTGAAAAAAAGTGAATTACGTTCTACTGTCTCATTAACAATCAATGGTAATAAAGACTGTGAAAGTGCCTTAGAGAATGCTTAATTATATTTTTGAGATCCTCTGAGAACAATTGATAGAGGTTTATAAAAAAGGAAAGTTAATTGTGCTAAGGACTATACGTATCCAATGAATATAAATAAAATATTGTTAACATAGTTGTTTGATATATGATAGATAATTCATGTGAGATGAAGAAATAAGCAATAAAAACATTTTATTTTTTTAATTTTAATTCCAGTATAGTTAACATACAGTGTTATATTAGTTTCAGGTGTACAATATAGTGATTCAACACTTCCATACATTATCCATTGTTCATCATGACACGTGCACTCCTTAATCCCCTCAACCTATTTCATCCATCCCCCCACCCACATCCCTTCTGGTAACTATCAGTTCCTTCTCTATAGTTAAAGAGTCTCTTTCTTGGTTTGTTTCTCTCTCTCTCTCCCTTTTTCCTTTGCTCATTATTTTTTGTTTCTTAAATTCCACATATGAGTAAAATCGTATGGTATTTATCTACCTCTGACTGACTTATTTTGCTTAGCATTATACTGTCTAGTTCTATCCATGTCATTGCAAATGGCAAGATTTTGTTATTTTTTATGGCTGAGTAATATTCCATTGTATATATAAATATATACCACATCTTTATCCCATATCTCTCAATGGATACTTGGGCTGCTTCCATAGTTTAGCTATTGTAAATAATGCTGCTATAAACATAGTGTTGCATATATTGCTTTGGTTTTTTTTAAATTTATTTTTAAAGATTTATTTATTTATTTGGGGGTGTGGACAAAGACAGAGGGGGAGAAAGAGAATCTCCAGCAGACTCCCTGCTAAGTGGGGAGCCTGACACAGGGTTCCATCTCATGAACCTGAGATCATGACCTGAGCCAAAGGTCATGTCATGACCGAGCCACCCAGGTGCCCCAGGGGTGTATATATCCCTTTGAATTAGTGTTGTGGTAGTTTTTTTAGTGTTTTCGTATTTTTAGGTAAATACCAAGTAATGTGATTACTGGATTGCAGGGTAGTTCTATTTTTAATTTTTAGAGAAATCTCTGTACTGTTTTCCAAAGTAGCTGTACCAGTTTGCATTCCCAGCAACAGTGCAAGAGGGTTCCTTTTTCTCCACATTCTCACTAACACTTGTTGTTTCTTGTGTTTTCAATCTTAGCCATTCTGACAGGTGTAAGGTGCTATCTCACTGTGGTTTTGATTTGCTTTTCCCTGATGATGAGTGATGTTGAGCATCTTTTCATGTGTCTGTTGGCCGTCTGGATGTCTTTTTGGAAAAATATTTGTACATTCTTCTGCCCATTTTTAATAGGATTATTTGTTTTTGGGGTGTTGAGTTGTATAAGTTCTTTATATATTTTGAATACTAACCCTTTATCAGATATGTCATTTGCAAATATCTTCTCCCATTCAGTAGGTTGCCTTTTAGTTTTGTTGATTATTTCCTTCTCTGTACAGAAGGTTCTTTTTGTTTTTTTGTTTTGTTTTGTTTTGTTTTTTAATGTAGTCCCAATAGTTTACTTTACTTTTGTTTATCTTATCTCAGAAGACTTATCTAGGAAAATGTTGCTATGGCTGATGTCAGAAACATTACTGCCTGTTCTCTCTCCGAGGATTTTTTTTTTTTTTTTGAGAGAGAGAGAGAGAGTGAGAGAGAGAGAAAGCATATGGGAGCTGGGGGCAAGGTGTGGGGGAGAGAGAGAGAATCTTAAGCAGACTCCACACCCAGCACAGAGCCTGACGCAGGGTTTGATCTCACAACCCTGAGATCATGACCTAAGCCAAAATAGAGTTGGATGCTTAACCACTGAGCCGCCCAGGCTCCCCTCTCTAAGGATTTTATGGTTTCAGGTCTCACATTTAGGTCTTTAATCCATTCTGAGTTTATTTTTGTGTATGGTGTAAGAAAGTCGTCCAGTTTCATTCTTTTATATGTAGCTGACCAAGGTTCCCAACACCGTTTGTTGAAGAGACTGTCTTTTTCCTATTGGATATTCTTTCCTTCTTCATCAAAGATTAATTGACCTTATAATTGTAGATTTATTTCTGGGTTTTCTATTCTGTTCCATTGATCTGTGCCTGTTTTTTGTTTGTTTGTTTGTTTTTGTTTTTTTTTGGTTTTTGGTTTTGTTTTTTGGGTTTTGGGTTTTGGGTTTTTTTGCCAGTACCATAGTTTTGATTACTACAGCTTTGTAATATAACTTGAAGTCTGGAATTGTGACACCTCCAGCTTTGCTTTTCTTTTCCAAAATTGCTTTGCTATTCGAAGGCTTTCATAGTTCCATATAAATTTTAGGATTATTTTTTCTAGTTCTGTGAAAAATGCTGTTGGTATATTGATAGGGATTGCATTAAATGTGTAGATTGCTTTGAGTAGTATGGCCCCTTTTTAACAATATTTGTTCTTCTAACCCGTGAGCATAGAATGTCTTTCTATTTCTTTCTGTCATCTTCTTTCATCAATGTTTTATAGTTTTCATTTAGTGTAAGTCTTTTACCTCTGGTTAGGTTTATTCCTAGGCATCTTACTATTTTTGGTGTAATTGTAAATGGCATTGTTTTCCTAATTTCCTTTTTGCTGCTTCATTATTAGTATATAGAGATGCAATGGATTTCTACACATTGATTTTGTAACCTGCAACTTATTGAATTCATTTATCAGTTCTAGTAGTTTTTGGTGGAGTCTTTTGGGTTTTCTGTATATAATATTATGTCATCTTCAAATAGTGAACATTTTACTTCTTCCTTACCAATCTGGATATCTTTCTATCATTTTGTTGTCTGATTGCTGTGGCTAGTCATTCCAGTATTATATTGAATAACAGTGGTGAGAGTGGATATCCTTGTCTTGTTCCTGGCCTTAAGGGGAAAGCTCTCCATTTTTCCCCTTTGAATATGATGTTCACTGTGGGTTTTTCATATATGGCCTGCATTATGTTGAGGTATATTCCCTCTAAACCTATTTTGTTGAGGGCTTTTATCATGAATGGGTGTTGTGCTTTGTCAAATGCTTTACTACATCTATTGAAATGATCATATCATTTTTATTCTTTCTCTTATTGACGTGATATATCACATTGATTGATTTGTGAATATTGAACTACCCTTATGTCCTGGTAATAAATCCCACTTGATTGTGGTGAATGATTTTTTTAACGTATTGTTGTATTTGGTTTGCTAATATTTTGTTGAAGATTTTTGCATATATGTTCATTGGAGATATTGGACTATAGTTCTCTTTTTTGTGGTGTTTTATCTGTTTTTGGTATCAGGGTAATACTGGCCTCATACAATGAACTTGGAAGTTTTCTTCTATTTTTTAGAATAGCTTGAGGAGAACAGGTGTTAACTTGTGTTTAAATGATAAGTAGAATTCACCTGTGAAGCTTTCTGGTCCTGGACTTTTGTTTTCTGGGAACTTTATGATTACTGATTCAATCTCCTTGCTGGTAATTGATCTGTTCAAACTTTCTATTTCTTTTTGGTTCACTTTTGGTAAGTTATATGTTTCTAGAAACTTATCTATTTTTTCTAGGTTGTCCAATTTGTTGGTATATAGTTTTTCATAGTATTCTCTTATCATTGTTTTTATTTCTGTGGTACTGGTTGTTACTTCAACTCTTTCACTTTTGATTTTATTTAAGTCTGTTCTCTTTCTTTCTTCCTTTTTTTTGTTGAGTCTGGCTAGAGGTTTATCAATTTTGTTGATGTTTTGAAAGAATCAGATCCTGGTTTCATTGATCTGTTCTTTTGTTTTTTTAAGGTTCTATGTCATTCATTTTTGCTTTAATCTCTATTATTTCCTTCCTTCTGCTGGTTTTGGGTTTTGTTGGTTCTTCACTTTCTAGCTCCTTTATGTGTAAGATTAGGTTGTTTATTTGGAATTTTTCTTGCTCCTTGAGTAAGCCTATATAGCTATTAACTTCCCTCTTAAAACCATTTTGCTGAATCCCAAAGGTTTTGGACCACTGTTTTCATTTTTGTTTCCATGTACCAAAACATTTTATAACCAGACTGTTACTTTAGTTAACCTGGTTCCCTTAAGGGGTATGTCCTCTAGTTTAATCATTTCTCCTTATTTTCCACTTAAATTATTTCTCCTTAGAAATGGCCAGATCATCAAAGTAATCCATGGGAATGCACACCACAGGTCTCTGACCTTTCAAAGATGCTCAGGGAAAACAGAATCATTATGAATGTTTTTTGCCAGTCTGAAATCATCACAAATTCTAGAGGGATAACTGTTCCTCTACACATATTATTGAATTTCCCACTCAGACTTCCCTTCCTAGTAGAGGAATAGCTCAGTCTAGCCCTCTTCAATCATTTTGAGATCCTTAAACAAGAAATTTGGGAGTATTTTTTTAATTACTCATTGTTATAGAATTATTTTTGTGAACTACTATGTAAGAAGAAAGGGTCTCTGTGACACTGATGTAAATCAAGGTCATATGCTTCGTTACCTGAGAAAGACAGGGTACATTAGAATTCTTTTCTATGCCTTGTAATATTATACATTATACTTTGTCATGTTGTTTATGATCTTTTCATGGGGAATAGCCTAAGTGAAGGGTATTACACTTCAAAAATTACCACTTGTCCTAGAGCATGTGATTTGAATACGGATTTTATATCACCAAAGAGTAGATTATATCTCAACATAAGCCTGTAGCAGTGAATCCCTTAATAATAATAATAATAATAATAATAATAATAACAATAATAATCCCTTAAAATTGCTATCTAGAAAACGACAATGCATTTTAGACTTGCTCAGCACTTATCTCCACATTGTCTTTATACTTGATCAAGGCTCAGTACTAACCACTACTCTATGCCCTAAGTCTTGATGATGACTTGGTACATACTGAACTGGGAAATTAAATCTCTCTCACTCAGAGACATGCAAGAGACCACTCCCAACTCTTATAGCAGAATGGTACAACTCCAAGTGGAATAACAATTTATAATTTCATGGAACCTTTTTATTTTTGCAAGAGTTTAACATCTAGCCAGAAGGCAAAAATACTCGGGAGACAGCTTTTCTGATTGTAACAAGGAGAATAAGCCAGTAAAGCTGCAATATCACAGTAAACCATGTTGGAGTAACCAGTATCAAATTTTGCCTCCTGGCATAAACAACTAGAAAAACAATTGCACACAATCTATGAAACAGGTGATTTTACACATTGGACAACAGCTACTACAGGATTGTGATTCCTGAGAAAATTAAAATAAACAAAGAAGCTTGTAAGTCATCCTGAGGTTTTTCATGGAGGTACTTTCAGAATCAGAATATAAGAGCAGACCTTGTAGAGTTTGCTGAATTTAGGAGATAGAAGTTGCATCTTGATGAGGCTATAGTAGCCATAAAGACACAGTATCGAAGAGAAGAGATGTGTGCAGAAAAAGAGCGCCAGAAATCTGCAGAGAGTGGAACTTGGGTTTGTTGCTGAACATTAATTTGCTCATGTATAGGATAAATACCCTGAAGTTAGGCAGATATACTCTTAGTTATAAGAGAAACAATTCCCAGAGATCACCCAGTGCTGTAAGATGTTCAAGTTACAACCTGCCATAGTGGAGATGCCTCACTGAACAATCAGGGTATTCAGTAGAGAAATCTGGAGAATCACCTCTCAGCAATAAGGCTGATTTATAGCTATAGTAAACTTAGTGTGGACCCACCCTAAAAAGTTTTAAAAATAAGCTTCAAAAGGATCAAGCTGCTCCACAAATAACTTACCTATCAAGACAAACTTCAACATTTTTTAAAGGAAGACAAAACACTCCAAACAAAAATGCAACAAACAAAATAGCCAGTACCCAATTAAATTATTAGAATATGAAAAACCAGGACAATCTTAGCCACAACCAGAAGAAAAATTAGACTATAGAAACAACGAAATATGATGGACATAATGGAATCAGTAGAGAAGGACTCTAACGCAGCAATTACAAACATAATTAAGAATTTAAAGAAAATGTAGGGGCACCTAGGTGGCTCAGTTGGTTGAGGTTCTGACTGTTGGTTTTGACTCAGGTCATGATCTCATGGGTCACAGGATCAAGCCGCATATTGAGCTTGTGCTCAGCAGGGAGTCAGCTTGAAGATTCTGTCCCTCTGCCCCTCCCCCCACTCATGCATGCACGCATGCGTTCTCTTTCTGTCTCTCTAAAATAAATAAATTAATTAAAAAGAATTTAAAGAAAATGTAAACCTAAAGTTGAGAGAGAGAATTCATAAAAATGAACCATATATTATTTCTAGACAAGAAAAATACAATGTGGGAGCTGAAAAATCCTTGATAGGTTTAACATGTTATCAGATATTTATAAAAACTTTATTCAATAAACTTTAAGACATAGCAAAAATTAGATGATAGGTAGGTAAGCACAGAGAGAAAAACAACTATAAAAATTGAGTAACGCCTCTACAACTTGTGGGAAAATGCAAAACAGTCTAACATGTTTAATTTGAGTCCCCAAAATGGAGAAAAGCCAAAAAATATTTGAAGGAATAATATTGCTATACCTGTTATTAGAGCCAGGAAATTTAATTTGTTGATTTTGGGGGATTTTATACATGAAGAGTCATGTCATCAGGGGGCAAAAAGTTTTATTCCTTCTTTCCCAATCCGAATACTTTTTCTTTTCCTATCTTGTCTTATTGCAGTATTTTGGAATTCCAGTAAAACATTGACTAGAAGTGATGAGAGAACATGCTTGTTTTGTCTATGAGCACAAGGGGAAAATGTTCAATTCCTCACCATTAAGTGTGATGTTAGCTGTAGCTTTTTGAGATACTGTTTTATCAAACTGAGGAAGTTCCCCTCTAATGCTAGTTTTCTGAGACCTTTATCTTGAAAGGGTGTTCTATTTTGTCATATCTTTTTTTTCTGTGTCAAATGATACAGTTGTATCATTGTTCATCTTGAGCCTGTTGATAGGGAGATTCCATTGATTAATTTTTAAATGTTGAATCAATCTCACATAACTGGAATTAATCCCAAATTGGTTGTAATACATAGTTTTTTTCATACAATGTTGGATACAATTTGCTAATGTTTTGTTGAAGATTTTTACATCTGTATTTTTGAGAGATACTGGTCTGCAGTTTTTCTTTCCCATAATGTCTTTATTAACATTAGAGTAATGCTGGATAGAATGAATTAGGATGTGTTCACTTTGTTTCTATTTTCTGGTTGAGATTGTGGAGAATTGGTATCAATTCTTCCTTAAATATTTAGTAGAATTCACTACTAAAACTATCTGGGTTTGGTGCTTTCTTTTTTTGAAGATTTTAAATTAATGCTTCAATTTCTTTAACAGATATAAATCTGTTCAGATGATCCATTTCTCCTTGTGTAAGTGTGAGTAGTGCGTGTTTTCCAAGCAATTGGTCCATTTCATCTAAGTTATCAAATTTGTGGACATAGAGTTCTTTATGGTATTTCTTTTTTTCTTTTAATGTCCATGGTATTCACAGTGATAAACCCTTTTATATTTTAAGTATTGGTTATTTGTGTTTTCTTTTTTTTTTCTTGGTAATCTAGATAGAGACTTAATATTTTGTGTGCCTGTTTTCAGAGAACCAGCTTGGAGGCTTACTGATTTTTCTCTGTTGTTTTCCTATTTTCATTTTCATTGATTTGTGCTCTAATTTTTAACATGCCTTTTCTTCTGCTTGCTTTAGACATAAATTAATCTTCTCTCTCCAGTTTCCTAAGGCAGAAATATAAATTATTGACTTTAGCACTTTCTTCTTTTCTAATAAATTCATTCAATGCTATAAAATTCCCTCAAAGCACTGCTTTCAATATATTACAGAAATTTTAACAAGTTGTATTTTCATTAGCTCAAAATATTTTTAAATTTCTCTTGAGACTTCTTTGACTCATATGTCTTAGATATGTTGCTTAATTTCTAAATATTTGGGGCTATTCTTGCTGTCTTTCTGTTATTGATTTCTTCTTTACTTCCATTGTGGTCTGAAACACATTTTGTATGACTTCTATATTTTAATATATGTAAAGTATTTTTTATGGTCTAGAATGAGGTCTTCTTGATAAATGTTCCATGCAAGCTTGAGAAAAATGTTTATTCTGCTGTTGTTTGAGGCAGTAGTGTATAAATGTCAGTTAGATACAGTTGATTGATAGTGTTGTTCAGGTCAATTATATCCTTAAGTCTTTCCTGTCTGTCTTATCTATCAATACTGAAAATGTGGTACTGAAATCTCCAACTGGAATAGTGGAATTGTCTATCCGCCTGCAGTTCTATCAATTTTTGCCTCTTGTATTTTGACAATCTGCTGTTGGGTACATATACATTTAAGATTATTAAACCTTCATGGAGAACTGACATCTTAACATTATATAATACTACTCTTTATCTCTAAAAATTATTTTATTTTTGAAGTCTTATTTGTCTGAAATTAATATAACTACTCAATCTTCCTTTAGATTCATGTTATCCCAGTATATCTTTTTCCATCCCTTTGCTTTGAAACTAATTGAATATACTTAAAGTGAGGTCCTTGTAGACAACATATAGTTAAGTTTTTTATTATCCACCTTGACAGTCTGTCTTTTAATTGGTGTGGTGAAGTATTCACATTAAAAGGATTTCTTAGGGGCACTTAGGTAGCTCTGTCGGGTAAGCATCTGACTCTTGATATTGGCTCAGGTCATGATCTCATGGTTGTGAGATAAGCCCTGTCTTGGCTCCACGCTGGGCTTGGAGTCTGCGTAAGATTCTCCCTCCCCCTCTCTCCCTCTGTTGCCCCCACCTCTCTCTAAAATAGATAAATAATTAAATAGGGGTTTTTTAAAATTTTAAATAAAAAATAAAGGATTTCTTATATAGCTAATTTAATATTTACCATATTTATAACCTTTTCTGCTTAGTGTATATATTTTTTTGCTTCCTCCTTGTTCTTTTCTACCTTCTCCGATTTTAACTGAACATTTTACATGATCGATTTTATCTCCTCATAGAAAATCAGTTTTATTTCTGTTAAAATTTTTGTTTTTAACCAAATTTTCTAGTTTCTCTAGAATTTGCAATATGTATTTACACTAATCTAAATGTACCCCAAACAACACTAGGCCACTTTACATATAGTTCAGGTAATTTATGACAGAGTATTCCCCCATTCCTCCTCCTGTCCTTTATTACTGTCATTTAGTTTTGTCATTTATGTTACTTAGCCAGTTGCTACTTAGGCAGTTGCTATAATCAGACTATTACTAGTATCACTGTAAACAAACATCTTTTAGATGAATCAAAGATTAGAAAAATAAAGTATTTTATTTTACCTTCATTTATTCCTTCTCCGATGCTCTTCCTTTGTTATATGGTTGTCTGAGTTTCTTTCTTTTTTTTTTTTTAAAGATTTTATTTATTTATTTGAGAGAGAGAGAGTGAGAGAGAGCATGAGAGGGGAGAGGGTCAGAGGGAGAAGCAGACTCCCCACCGAGCGGGGAGCCCGATGTGGGACTAGATCCTGGAACTCCAGGATCACGACCTGAGCCGAACGCAGTCGCTTAACCAACTGAGCCACCCAGGCACCCGGTTGTCTGAGTTTCTAACCTACATCATTTTTCTTCCTGAAGATCTTCTTTTATTCACTTCTTGCAAAACAGGTCTATTAGTAATAAATTTCCTCAGTTTTTGTCTGAGAAGTCTTTCACCTTCAGTGTTAAAGGACAGTTTCTTTTCTTTTTTTTTTAAATTTTATTTATTTATTTGACAGAGACACAGAAAGAGAGGGAACACAAGCAGGAGGAGTGGGAGAGGGAGAAGCAGGCTTCTGGCCAAGCAGGGAGCCTGACATATGCAGGGCTTGATCGCAGAGCCCTGGGATCATGACCTGAGCCGAGGGCAGATGCTTAACGACTGAGCCACCCAGGAGCCCCTAAAGGACAGTTTCATTGGACGTAGAATTCTAGGTTGTGGGTTGTTTCTCTTTCAGTACTTTAAATATTTCTTAAATATTCATTACTTGTCTTATTACTTGCATGAATTCTGATGAGAAATCTGTATTTCTTATTTATTTACTGAGAAATAGGCTTTCAGCATGAGGTTTTATGTTAATCGGGCTTGGAGTCAGGCTGTGTTTAATGTTTACCTTAGTCTGTGGTGCCAGAGGCTTCATTTCCTCTGGTTTTTGTCTCCCTTGTTGACTTTGAGCCTTGCTATGAACTCCTTTTAGGTAGAATTTGCATTTTGCAGCTCTTTCAGCTGTAATCCCCAGTTACTATACTGAAGCCCTGTTGGTGTGGTGGTAAACTAGGGGAAGGGTTCTATAATCTTACAGTTGAATGTCAGCCTTTTAGTGGGATGGTGTTCCTGGGATGTGACCTTCACAAATGTTTCTTAGCTTTCTCTCCCCTCTTAGGTGAGCCTAGAAAGCTAGAGGGAACTGGTGTCAGAGAAATGCCTTTCTCTCAGGTAGGGTGATGATCTGATAAGGGCTTTCCCCTTGAAGAGTTGGTCTTTTTTGAGAATGTTCTGGTCACATTTTATAATGGTTACTCTTCCCCTCCCCCTGCCCGAGCCAAGAGGAAGTTTTTCTTCATACTTCACCATGAGAACTTGGGTTTTCTGAAACTAAAATCCACAAAAATGTGGGTATGCCCCTCAGAATAGGGGCACCAGAATTTTCTCACTTAAAGATTGTTCTCACTGAACCACCGTATCAGTTCACCAAAGTTACCATTTGAGTTCACCTACTAGTTTATGGCTCCAGCAGAGGCTGCCCCAGGGAGGCAAATCTTGGTTGTGACTATGTAATCATCTTTCTTACATTTGGTGATGGTGAATTGTCCAGCAACCTCAGTCTTTCAATGGCTCCATGAAAAGTCATTGACTTTCAGTTCTGCTTTTCAGGAATGATGATGTCCAAGATCTTTACATGTCAGGGCAGAAACCAGTGGTCTGTTTTACCTTAACTTTTTTTTTTTCCCCATTAGGTCTTTTTTTTTTTATGTTATGTTAATCACCATACATTACATCATTAGTTTTTGATGTAGTGTTCCATGACTCATTGTTTGCGTATAACACCTAGTGCTCCATTCAGTACGTGCCCTCTTTAATACCCATCACCAGGCTAACCCATCCCCCCACCCCCCTCCCCTCTAGAACCCTCAGTTTGTTTCTCAGCGTCCATAGTCTGTCATGGTTCATCTCCCCCTCCGATTTCCCCCCCTTCATTTTTCCCTTCTTGCTATCTTCTTCATTTTTAAAAAAAAATTTTTTAACATATAATGTATTATTTGTTTCAGAGGTACAGGTCTGTGATTCAACAGTCTTACACAATTCACAGCGCTCACCATAGCACATACCCTCCCCAATGTCTATCACCCAGCCACCCCATCCCTCCCACACCCCCACCACTCCAGGAACCCTCAGTTTGTTTCCTGAGATTAAGAATTCCTTATTCCAGGGCGCCTGGGTGGCTCAGTTGGTTAAGCGACTGCCTTCGGCTCAGGTCATGATCCTGGAGTCCCGGGATCGAGTCCCGCATCGGGCTCCCTGCTCGGCAGGGAGTCTGCTTCTCCCTCTGACCCTCCCCCCCTCATGTGCTGTCTCTCTCATTCTCTCTCTCTCAAATAAATAAATAAAATCTTTAAAAAAAAAAAAAAAAAAGAATTCCTTATTCCAATTTCATACTTGGAATCTAGGTGTTCATTAATTCTTTCCTGTAATCTCAAAAAAAGTAACATTAATGTTATTTTCAAATGACTGTTCTGTGAACATACTCTTTCATCCCTTCCATGTGCATAAGCACATAAGTTATTTGAAATTCTTTGAGCTCATAGATTGCTCTGTCAGTCAGAATCACCTGAAGACAACTACTATATTCTCCCTTTGCTCCGTGTCTTGCACCAATGAAGTTTACTGCAAAGCGAGTGTCAGGAATCCTTCTCCTGCCAAGGGTGACTGTCACCATTGAAAGCCAGGTCTGTGAAATGACCAATGTGTGTTCTCCAAGTGTTGCTACCTGACATTTCCAAGATTTCCTATCCTTGGAATGCTAGAGGAGTGCTGAGCTTTGGGGAAGTGAAAGAAGACCAGTGTGGCTGTGCTATAAAAATTAAACTGTTGTGTAGTCCAACTTAGACTGGAGAGGGTGGTACAATCTTGCAGAACATATTAAGTAATCTCATTAGGAAGTTCTGGAAAGGTTTTAAGTTTTAAAAGGGTGATATCCTTTAATGTGCATCTGGTCAAAAGTCACCAGCTGGCAAAGGACGTACTTGGATATATATCCAAGTTCCACTGTTTTCCAAATGTATTCTCTTTCCATAAGGAAGGCTCATTTATGTGCAGTATACTACTCATAAACCTAGTAATAACAGAGGTGGTGCATTTTAGAAGACTATTAGGACAATTACTGTGCAGCTCCAGCTTCTCTGTTAATATTATTTTGACTCCTTTCAGTCCATTTCTTCAGTTCATAGAAAGACTGAACTTAGCAGTATTTGAGTGTAAAATAAAAAGTCCAAACTAAAACACAAGCACCAGTGCATAGCTAACAAATATACTTCCCGCAAAGGTCTTTGCATGCAGCATTCACCCTTAGGAGAAAAGTATTCTATACACAGACTCTATCTCCCTCACATTATACCTGCCAAGTCAGACTTGGCAGTGTCCATATGCCTTCAGTATAATTTAGAAACATTTACACTTGTTCTTTCCCACATAGATTCAAGTGTTGAATGCTCTGACTGTTTTCAGACAGATGTTATCAGATATTTTCTTGACATAGTTTCCTCAGTATATTTGCATAGAACCACCATTGCCACTGAAAATGAGGTGCAATCAACGAAAAAACAATTTGTGTTTGTTGTTGAGATCTGGTAATATACCTGCTTGTATTGAGGAAAGATTTTTCCTTTACTATACTGAAAATACTTCTGTTCCAACAACATCTTTGTATTTAATCTGATACATATATAGTTTGTATTTAATCATATATATATACAGTTGACACTTAAGCAACATGGGTTTGAGCTGTGCAGGTCCACTTATAAGTGAATTTTTTCAGTAAATACAGTGTAATACTGTAAATGTATTTTTTCCTTCTTATGATTTTCTTAGTAACACTTTCTTTTCTCTAGCTTACTTTGTTGTAAGAATACAGTACATAACACATATAATATACAAAATATGTGTTAATCAACTGTTTATGTTTTTGGTAAAGTTTCCTATCAATAGTAGGCTATTAGTAGTTAAGTTTTGGGACAGTCAAAAGTTATACATGGATTTTTGACTGCATTGTTCAAGGGTCAACTGTATATGGATTTCAGTTTATCAGATTAAATATATATACATGTACATTTTCCCCCTTAGCTGTCCTCCCCCATTTTTCTCTAAATGGCATATTATCTCTTTCCTTTCGTTATTCCTAACAAAGGAACTGGGGTTAAACTTCTACTTCTGATTAGCATTTAAAGAGTCACAGGAAACTATAACTCTCACTATAACAACAAAAGAATTTGGATGATTTTTTAAAAGTCACTGTTTTTTTAAAGATTTTCAGATTTTTTTTTAAATCTGAAGATGCAAAGAATTTTAAAAGAACTAAACTTGAGAAAAATGAATACTTCCTAGAAAAAGAGAAACAGCTCACTTTTATGCCTGGGGCAGAGTAGACAAAAGATAAAATCTTCTATAGACAAGGGACGATCCATTAGTAAGAAGAAACTACCCAAACTTCTAAAGGAGCCAGCAGGATGGCAAGATGGATTCTATCTCAAAAATCCCCAGAAGCAAACCATCCATAATTCTTTCCCCAAAGGGCTCAAAATATATGGAAACATGCTATATGCTGAGACCAAAACAAAAAGTCAGGTAACAGTCTCCTGAAGTGTATAATTCTAGACAGGGTATAGTTGGAGAATTCACCAGCATCCCCAAAAGATGCATGTAAAGCATAAAAAGATTTTGAGATTTCACAGTCCATAGACCCCAATTCCTTCTGAAATGTGGATTCTTGATCTTACCCTCAAAACATTTGGAAGGCAGCTATGTTAACCACTATACCACCAACGCACCCTCAAAACATTTGAAGCCAGGAGTGAACTAAATGAACAAAAGCCTCAACCCATATCAGATCCAGTTCAATAAGAACTTAGATCAGGTCTTGCTGAGGAAGAGATATTCCCTGTTCTGAAATTAAATATCATTGATTTCCTGCCTATTGGGCTTTTTTTTAACATAGAAGTTTCAACATGCAATAAGACATTACATGACATGCAAAAACAATAAAACACAAATTCAGAAAATTATGACCAAAAATGAAAGAAAAAATTATTATAAAGAATAGAACCACAGCAGAACCAAGGGTTTGTTTTAACAGGAAAAAAAACAACAACAACAACAGTAAAATAACT
Organism: Phoca vitulina; assembly: GCF_004348235.1. Classification (NCBI taxonomy): domain Eukaryota; kingdom Metazoa; phylum Chordata; class Mammalia; order Carnivora; family Phocidae; genus Phoca; species Phoca vitulina. The sequence continues at coordinate 13,801,248 of NW_022589728.1, read as the reverse complement.
ACTTTAAAGTATGTTAAAGAGCTTAAAAATATTGTACTAATAGTATAAAATTAATGAGATTTTCAGCAGACAATTTACAGAATAGAAAAAGACAGTATTTGAGATGGAAAATTTATTCAGTGGCTTAACAGTACATTGAACACAGCAAAAAAAAAAAAATGAGTAAACTTGAAGACAAATTATTTAAAGATGTTATAAAAACAAAAGCAGGAGGCACCTGGGTGGCTCAGATGGTTAAGCATCTGCCTTGGGCTCAGGTCATGCTCTCAGGGTCCTGGAATAGAGCCTTGTGTCAGGCTCCCTGCTCAGAGGGGAGTCTGCTTCTCCCTCTCCCTCTGCCCCTCCTCCCCGCTCATGCTCTCTCTCTCTCTCAAATAAATAAATAAAATCTTTTTTAAAAATCCCAAAAAACAAAAGCAAAAAGCAAAGAAATAAAAAACCAAATGACTGCAAAAATTACAAAAAATAATAGCAGAATGATAGATACATGATACAATATCATATGATCTGTCACACTTGAAATTTAAGTCCCAAAGGAAGAGGATCTAGAAAAGAGGACAGAAGAATTATGTAAAAATATAATAGCCAAGAATTTTACAAAATTGATGAAGGACATTAACATGCATACTCAAAAAGCTCAGGAAAACCTAAGCAAAATAAATATAAAGAAAATCGTGCCTTGACAAACCAATCAAACTGGTGAAAGCCAGTGCTAATGAGAAATTTTTAAAGAACTTAGAGAAACGGGATTTCTGAAATATCAGAATGAGGAACTTGGAAAATTCTCTCCCGACAATGCAATAATAAAATATAAAATGACTGAAATGAAAAATACAGTAGAGTAGCTCAACAGCAGATACGAGCCAGCATAAAGAAAAATAAAAAAGTAAACCCTAAACTTGAAGACAGATGAATAGAGACTATCCAGTCTGAAGAACAGAAAGGGAAAAATTAATGAAAATAAACAGAGCTTTGGAGACCTATTAGAAACCATTAAGCATGGAATGGGACACAATGTGTGTCCCAAAAAGAGAAGAGAGAGAAAGGGACAGAAAAACTGTCTAGGAAATAATAGCTGAAAAGTTCCTCAATTTGAAGAAAAAAACATTAATATATACATCCAAGAAGCACAGTATCTATTACACCATACTCAAAAATTAACTCCAAGTGGATTAAAGACTTGAACATAAGACCTTTAACCATAAAACTCCTAGAAGAAAACATAAGTGGTAAGTTCCTTGACGTAAGTCTTGGTGGTGATTTTTTAAATCTGACACCAAAAGTAAGGGCAATAAAAGCAAAAACAAACAACTGGGACAACATCAAACCAAAAAGCTTTTGCACAGAAAAGGAAACCATCAATAAAATGAAATGGCAACCTACTGAATGGGAAAATATTTTTGAAAATCATAATCTCATCAGAGACTCAAATCCAAAATAAAGAACTACAACTTAATAGCATAACAACCTCAAACAGTTTGACTAAAAAATGGGCAGAATATCTATCTGAATAGACATTTTTCTAAATAAGGTACAAGAAAAGATGCTCAACAGTATTAGTCATCAGGGAAATGCAAATCTAAACCATAATGAGGTAATCACCTCACATCTGTTAGAATGACCATAATCAGAAAGACTAGAAATAACAAGTGTTGGTGAGAATATGGAGAAAAGGGAACCCTTGTGTGCTGTTGGTGGGAATGTAAATTGGTGCAACCACAATGGCAAACAGTATGGAGGTTTCTCAAAAAATTAAAAATAGAACTACCATATGATCCAGCAAATCCACTTCTGGGTATTTATCAGAAAAAAAAACTAATTTGAAAAGCTATATGCGCCCCCAAGTTCACTGCAGTGTTATTTATAATAGCCAAGATACAGAAACAACCTAAGTGTCCATTGATGGATGAATGAATAAAGAAGTTGATATATATATTTCAGCCATAGGACCTTGAGGGCATTATCCTAACTGAAGTTAAGTCAAACAGAGAAATACAAATACCATATGATCTCTCTTCCATGTGGAATCTAATATAGATATATATTATATATATATGTATGTGTACATATGTATTTATGTATGTATGTGTGTGTATATATATATGTGTGTGTGTATATATATATATATAAATAAGCATATACATACAGAGAACAGATTGGTGGTGGTTGCCAGAGTGAGAGAATGGGGGTGGGGAAAATGGGAGAACTGTTTTTTGTTTTGTTTTGTTTAAATAAATTGAACTTAAAAATCCATAAAGGGGAGCAGAAGGAAATTTGGAATTGATAGGTAAGTTTATGATTTTGATTATGGTGATAGTATAATGGGTGTATACTTATCTCCAAACACATCAAGTTATATACATTAAGTACATTCAGTGTTTTGTATGTCAGGAAAAAAAACAAACAGAAGTCAATTTTATTCCTACATACCAACTATAAAAAATGGAATTTTACTTAAAAATTTTTACTAAAAAATGAAATTTACTTAAAAATACTTTCTAAACTAGTACCAAAATATAATAAAGTACTTACATATAATTATGATAAAATATGTGCAGGATCTCTATGCTCAAAACTATAAAACATTGATGAAAACATTTAAAGATCTAAACAAATGGAGAGATAGTCCGTGTTCGTGGGTTAGAAGACTTGATATTGTTAAGATGTCAGTTTTCTCACTCATTGCTAGTGGGAATACAAAAGAGTACAGCCACTTTGGAATATGCTTTGGCAATTTTTGAAAAAATTCAATGTACAATTTACCATATAATCCAGCAAACCTATTCCTAGGTATTTACCCAAGTGATTTTAAAACTTCAGTTCACACAAAAGCCTGTACCGCAATATTTATATAGCATCTTTATTTGTAGTCAGTAAAAAACGAAAACAACCGGGCGCCTGGGTGGCTCAGTTGGTTAAGCGACTGCCTTCGGCTCAGGTCATGATCCTGGAGTCCTTGGATCGAGTCCCGCATCGGGCTCCCTGCTCGGCGGGGAGTCTGCTTCTCCCTCTGACCCTCCCCCCTCTCATGTGCTCTCTCTCATTCTCTCTCTCTCAAATAAATAAATAAAATCTTTAAAAAAAAAAAAAATGAAAACAACCCTATGTCTTTCAATAGATGAATGGATAAACAAAATGTAGTATACTTATTCACTGAAACACTTTAGCAATAAAAAAGGTAAACTTTTGATTCATGCAATAATATTGATTAATCTCAAATGCTTTTTGCTAAGTGAAAGAAGTCAGACCTAAAAGGCTACATGTTATATGGTTCCATTTATATGGAACATAACATTCTGGAAAAGGCAGAACTATGGGTATAGAATCAGGGTTGTGGAGAGGAAGTAGTTGACTGAAAGAGGCTACATTACCCTTCATGTAAGAGAAAGGGATATATAAGAAAATACTCATATATCTGGTCATCTGTCTAAGGAAATACTGGAGGATAAAGCAGAAACTAAAGAGAATTTGGTTTCCTAAGGGGTTGGATGGGAAAGAAAAGGAGAATGAAAATGGATTAGTAGAAATGAAAAGGGAGTGACACTTTTCAGAGCTAGTTTTTTTGTATCGCTTGACCATTAGAAACATAGTCATGTTTCACATACCTCCAAACATAAATATGTACATAAATAAATAGATTAATTAATTAAATAGGATATGAAGGAATCCAAAATGAAGTACAAATAGTAACAATTTACAAATTTACAATATATTACAAATATCATAATCATATTGAAGAGTATGGAAAAGAACTAACCTACTTAACTTTGGAAAACAGTATTTTAATGGAGCTCTGTGAGGCTAAAGCCAAAAAAAAAAAAAACAACAACAACAATAACAACAACAATAACAACAACAAATCTGTACAGAAATACTGTATTCTAGTTAGTATCTGTTTCTTGCAAGTGTATGTGTTAGCTCTGTGAGTACTTTATGGGTTTACTAGCATGAAACAGATAAGTGAATATATATAGCAGATAACAAGAGCCAGATTTCTTACTAACAAAGTAGTTAGAAATAAGGTAAAGAAAAGGAATCTAGGGCGCCTGGGTGGCTCAGTTGGTTAAGCGACTGCCTTCGGCTCAGGTCATGATCCTGGAGTCCCTGGATCGAGTCCCGCATCGGGCTCCCTGCTCGGCAGGGAGTCTGCTTCTCCTTCTGACCCTCCCCCCTCTCATGTGCTTGCTCTCTCATTCTCTCTCTCTCAAATAAAAAAAAAAAAAAATCTTAAGAAAAGGAATCTAGAAGGAACTTCGTGATATTTTTTTTATTTTTTTTATTTTTTTTTTAAATTTTTTTATTGTTATGTTAATCCCCATACATTACATCATTAGTTTTAGATATAGTGTTCCATGATTCATTGTTTGTGCATAACACCCAGTGCTCCATGCAGAAAGTGCCCTCCTCAATACCCATCACCAGGCTAACCCATCCTCCCACCCCCCTCCCCTCTAGAACCCTCAGTTTGTTTTTCAGAGTCCATCGTC
>NW_022589728.1:13635519-13791761 GCF_004348235.1 Phoca vitulina | reverse complement strand
ATTATTTGTTTCAGAGGTACAGATCTGAGATTCAACAGTCTTGCACAGTTCACAGCGCTTACCAGAACACATACCCTCCCCAGTGTCCATCACCCAGTCACCCCATCCCTCCCACCCCACCCCCCACTCCAGCAACCCTCAGTTTGTTTCCTGAGATTAAGAATTCCTCATATCAGTGAGGTCATATGATACATGTCTTTCTCTGTTTGACTTATTTCGCTCAGCATAATACCCTCCAGTTCCATCCACGTCGTTGCAAATGGCAAGATCTCATTCCTTTTGATGGCTGCATAATATTCCATTGTATATATATACCATATCTTCTTTATCCATTCATCTGTTGATGGACATCTTGGCTCTTTCCACAGTTTGGCTATTGTGGACATTGCTGCTATAAACATTGGGGTGCACGTACCCTTTCGGGTCCCTACTTTTGTATTTTTGGGGTAAATACCCAGGAGTGCAATTGCTGGATCATATGGTAGCTCTATTTTCAACTTTTTGAGGAACCTCCATACTGTTTTCCAGAGTGGCTGCACCAGCTTGCATTCCCACCAACAGTGTAGGAGGGTTCCCCTTTCTCCGCATCCCCACCAACATTTGTCATTTCCTGACTTGTTAATTTTAGCCATTCTAACTGGTGTGAGGTGGTATCTCATTGAGGTTTTGATTTGGATTGCCCTGATGCCGAGCGATATTGAACACTTTTTCATGTGTCTGTTGGCCGTTTGGATGTCTTCTTTGGAAAAATGTCTGTTCATGTCTTCTGCCCATTTCTTGATTGGATTCTTTGTTCTTTTGGTGTTGAGTTTGATGAGTTCTTTATAGATTTTGGATACTAGCCCTTTATCTGATATGTCATTTGCAAATATCTTCTCCCATTCTGTCAGTTGTCTTTTGGTTTTGTTGACTGTTTCCTTTGCTGTGCAAAAGCTTTTTATCTTGATGAAGTCCCAAGAGTTCATTTTTGCCCTTGCTTCCCTTGCCTTTGGCGATGTTTCTAGGAAGAAGTTGCTGCGGCTGAGGTCGAAGAGGTTGCTGCCTGTGTTCTCCTTTAGGATTTTGATGGACTCCTGTCTTACATTGAGGTCTTTCAACCATTTGGAGTCTATTTTTGTGTGTGGTGTAAGGAAATGGTCCAGTTTCATTCTTCTGCATGTGGCTGTCCAATTTTCCCAACACCATTTGTTGAAGAGACTGTCTTTTTTCCACTGGACATTCTTTCCTGCTTTGTCAAAGATTAGTTGACCATATAGTTGAGGGTCCATTTCTGGGCTCTCTATTCTGTTCCATTCATCTATGTGTCTGTTTTTGTGCCAGTACCATACTGTCTTGATGATGACAGCTTTGTAGTAGAGCTGGAAGTCCGGAATTGTGATGCCGCCAGCTTTGCTTTTCTTTTTCAACATTCCTCTGGCTATGCGGGGTCTTTTCTGGTTCCATACAAATTTTAGGATCATTTCTTTGAAGAAAGTGGATGGTATTTTGATGGGGATTGCATTGAATGTGTAGATTGCTCTAGGTAGGATTGACATCTTCACAATATTTGTTCTTCCAATCCATGAGCATGGAACGTTTTTCCATTTCTTTGTGTCTTCCTCAATTTCTTTCATGAGTATTTTATAGTTTTCTGAGTACAGATCCTTTGCCTCTTTGGTTAGATTTATTCGTAGGTATCTTATGGTTTTGGGTGCAATTGTAAATGGGATCGACTCCTTCATTTCTCTTTCTTCTGACTTGTTGTTGGTGTATAGGAATGCCACTGACTTCTGTGCATTGATTTTATATCCTGCCACTTTACTGAATTCCTGTATGAGTTCTAGCAGTTTTGGGGTGGAGTCTTTGGGATTTTCCACATAAAGTATCATATCATCTGCAAAGAGTGAGAGTTTGACTTCTTCTTTGCCAATTTGGATGCCTTTGATTTCTTTTTGTTGTCTGATTGCTGTGGCTAGGACTTCCAATACTATGTTGAATAGCAGTGGTGATAGTGGACATCCCTGCCGCCTTCCTGACCTTAGGGGGAAAGCTCTCAGTTTTTCCCCATTGAGAATGATATTCGCTGTAGGTTTTTCATAGATGGCTTTTATGATATTGAGGTATGTACCCTCTATCCCTATACTCTGAAGAGTTTTGATCAAGAAAAGATGCTGTACTTTGTCAAATGCTTTTTCTGCATCTATTGAGGGGATCATATGGTTCTTGTTCTTTCTTTTGTTAATGTATTGTATCACGTTGATTGATTTGCAGATGTTGAACCAACCTTGCAGCCCAGGGATAAATCCCACTTGGTCGTGGTGAATGGACCTTTTAATGTACTGTTGGATCCTATTGGCTAGTATTTTGGTGAGAATTTTTGCATCCATGTTCATCAGGGATATTGGTCTGTAATTCTCCTTTTTGATGGGGTCTTTGTCTGGTTTTGGGATCAAGGTAATGCTGGCCTCATAAAATGAGTTTGGAAGTTTTCCTTCCATTTCTATTTTTTGGAACAGTTTCAGAAGGATAGGTATTAATTCTTCTTGAAATGTTTGGTAGAATTCCCCTGGGAAGCCATCTGGCCCTGGGCTTTTGTGTTTTGGGAGATTTTTGATGACTGCTTCTATTTCCTTAGTGGTTATAGGTCTGTTCAGGTTTTCTATTTCTTCCTGGTTCAGTTTTGGTAGTTGATACATCTCTAGGAATGCATCCATTACTTCCAGGTTATCTAATTTGCTGGCATAGAGTTGCTCATAATATGTTCTTATAATTGTTTGTATTTCTTTGGTGTTGGTTGTGATTTCTCCTCTTTCATTCATGATTTTGTTGATTTGGGTCATTTCTCTTTTCTTTTTGATAAGTCTGGCCAGGGGCTTATCAATCTTGTTAATTATTTCAAAGAACCAGCTCCTAGTTTCGTTGATCTGTTCTACTGTTCTTTTGGTTTCTATTTCATTGATTTCTGCTCTGATTTTTATTATTTCTCTTCTCCTGCTGGGTTTAGGCTTTATTTGCTGTTCTTTCTCCAGCTCCTTTAGGTGTAGGGTTAAGTTGTGTACTTGAGACCTTTCTTGTTTCTTGAGAAAGGCTTGTATTGCTATATACTTTCCTCTTAGGACTGCCTTTGCTGTATCCCAAAGATTTTGAATAGTTGTGTTTTCATTTTCATTGGTTTCCATGAATTTTTTTAATTCTTCTTTAATTTCCTGGTTGACCCATTCATTCTTCAGTAGGATGCTCTTTAGCCTCCATGTATTTGAGTTCTTTCCGACTTTCCTCTTGTGATTGAGTTCTAGTTTCAAAGCATTGTGGTCTGAAAATATGCAGGGGATGATCCCAATCTTCTGGTACCGGTTGAGACCTGATTTATGACCTAGGATGTGATCTATTCTGGAGAATGTTCCATGGGCACTAGAGAAGAATGTGTATTCCGTTGCTTTGGGATGGAATGTTCTGAATATGTCTGTGAAGTCCATTTGGTCCAGTGTGTCATTTAAAGTCTTTATTTCCTTGTTGATCTTTTGCTTAGACGATCTGTCCATTTCAGTGAGGGGGGTGTTAAAGTCCCCCACTATTATTGTATTGTTGTCAATGTGTTTCTTTGCTTTTGTTATTAATTGCCTTATATAATTGGCTGCTCCCATGTTAGGGGCATAGATATTTACAATTGTTAGATCTTCTTGTTGGATAGACCCTTTAAGTAGGATATAGTGTCCTTCCTCATCTCTTATTACAGTCTTTGGTTTAAAATCTAATTTGTCTGATATAAGGATTGCCACCCCAGCTTTCTTTTGGTGTCCATTAGCATGGTAAATGGTTTTCCACCCCCTCACTTTCAATCTGGGGGTGTCTTTGGGTCTAAAATGAGTCTCTTGCAGACAGCATATCGATGGGTCTTGTTTTTTAATCCAATCTGATAGCCTGTGTCTTTTGATTGGGGCATTTAGCCCATTTACATTCAGGGTAACTATTGAAAGATAGGAATTTAGTGCCATTGTATTGCCTGTAAAGTGACTGTTACTGTATATTGTTTGTGTTCCTTTCTGGTCTATGTTGCTTTTAGGCTCTCTCTTTGCTTAGAGGACCCCTTTCAAGATTTCTTGTAGGGCTGGTTTCGTGTTTGCAAATTCCTTTAGTTTTTGTTTGTCCTGGAAGCTTTTTATCTCTCCTTCAATTTTCAATGACAGCCTAGCTGGATATAGTATTCTTGGCTGCATATTTTTCTCATTTAGTGCTCTGAATATGTCCTGCCAGTCCTTTCTGGCCTGCCAGGTCTCTGTGGATAAGTCTGTTGCCAATCTAATGTTTCTACCATTGTAGGTTACATATCTCTTCTCCCGAGCTGCTTTCAGGATTTTCTCTTTGTCTCTGAGACTCATAAGTTTTACTATTAGATGTCGGAGTGTTGACCTATTTTTATTGATTTTGAGAGGGGTTCTCTGTGCTTCCTGGATTTTGATGCCTGTTTCCTTCCCCAAATTAGGGAAGTTCTCTGCTATAATTTGCTCCATTATACCTTCTGCCCCTCTCTCTCTTCTTCTTCTGGGATCCCAATTATTCTAATGTTGTTTCGTCTTATGGTATCGTTTATCTCTCGAATTCTGCCCTCGTGATCCAGTAGTTGTTTATCTCTCTTTTTCTCAGCTTCTTTATTTTCCATCATTTGGTCTTCTATCTCACTGATTCTTTCTTCTGCCTCATTTATCCTAGCAGTTAGCGCCCCCATATTTGATTGCACCTCATTGATAGCCTTTTTGATTTCTACTTGGTTCGATTTTAGTTCTTTTACTTCTCCAGAAAGGGTTTCTCTAATAACTTCCATGCTTTTTTCAAGCCCAGCTAGTATCTTTAAAGTGATGATTCTGAACTATAGATCTGACATCGTACTAATGTCCGTATTGAGTAGGTCCCTGGCAGTCGGTACTACCTCTTGTTCTTTTTGTTGAGGTGATTTTTTCCGTCTTGTCATTTTGTGCACAGGAGAATAGATTAATGAGAGAACAAAATGCTAGCAGGGTAACAACGTCCCCAGAAAATATACTCTAAACAAATCAGAAAAGACCTGAAGCAGTGGGAAAAGAAAGGGAAAGAGAGAAAAAAGATAAAGAAAGAAAAAAAGAAAAAAGAAAAAGATAAAGATAAAAACAAACAAAAGCAGAACAAAACAAAACAAAAGAAAAACAGAATGTGATCAAATATGATCAGGGTGGTTTATAGATCAGTGCCACACACTAGATTTTGGGTGTATTTTGGTCTGTTAAAAGAAAGTCCCTCCCAAAATTTTAAAGAAAGAAAAACTTATATATGTACAAAAATAAGGGTTGATATGATGAAGGGATGGAATATGACTGTAAAGATGGAAATTATAAAAAAATTTTTTTTTAAAAAAGGATTTGATAAGTTGTTTGAAAAGAGAAAGAAGAGGATTAAAAAAAAAAAGAAAAAGAAAAAAGGGAGAGAATGTGATCAGGCAGGGGAGTAGAAAAAAACCATACACTAGAGATTTAGAATATATTTTGATCTGTTAGAAGAAACTATCTCAAGACTTTAAAGAGAGAACAACTTATATATATATGCCAAAAATACGGGTAACTACTATGAAGGGCTAGAATATGACTTTAAAAATGAAAAATAAAAATGTTTTTTTTTTAAAAAGGGATTGATAAGATGTTGGTTGAAAAAGGGAAAAAGAAAAATTCAAAAAAAAAGAAAAAAAGACAGTTAAAAAAATAATTAACTTTGAAAGACTAAAGAATCATGGTAAAAAAGCCATGAATTCTATGTGCAGTATTCCCCTAGCGCTGGAGCTCTGCCGTTCTCATTGATGGGTAAACTTGGTCTTGGCTGGCTGTTCTCGCTGATCTTCTGGGGGAGGGGCCTGTTGCCGTGGTTCCCAAATGTCTTTGCCGGAGGCAGAATTGCCCCGCCCTTGCCGGTCCGGGCTAAGTAATCTGCTTGGGTTTGCTCTCCGGAGCTTTTGTTCCCTGCAAGCTTTCCGTACAGCTTTGGAGGCGGAGAGTGAAAATGGCGGCCTCCCAGTCTCCGCCCGGCGGAGCCGAGAACTCAGGGTCCCGCTCCTCAGCGAGCCCCCAGAGAAAAGCAGTCAGTCACTCCCGTCTCCCTGGTCTCCGGCCACACTCCGCGCTCACCCGGCCTGTGACCGCGCCTTTCTATCTGGCACCCGACCCCAGGTGGAGTCTCCAAACCCAGCAGATCCCCGCGGTGCGCTCCCGCACCTCTCCTCCCGGGGGAAGAAGGTGAGTCTCCCCGGATCTGCCGCTTGTTGGGTCCCTGCTGGAGGAGCAGTGGCCCGACTGTGCCGCGGATCACAGTTTATGACAACCCCGATCTGAGAGCCTGCACCTGGGCTCCGTCTCTGCAGCCGGCTTTCCTGCTCCGATACCTGGGAGCTCTGCTGCACTCAGGCACCCCCGGTCTTTCTGTGACCCCGAGGGTCCTGAGACCACACTGTCCCGCGAGGGTTCCACCCCCCACTTCGCCACCAGAGTGACGTCCCTCAGCGGAGTAGACTTCTAAAAGTTCCGATTCTGTGCTCCGTGGCTCTATCACTTGCCAGAAGCGGCCGACGGAGGCCCCTCCCCCGCTGTCTATCCTCCCGAATAACGCCTCGGATTCACTTCTCCGCACGTCCTACCTTCCAGAAAGTGGTCGCTTTTCTGTTCAGAGAGTTGTTGCTACTCTTTTCTTCGATCTCCTGTTGAGTTTGTAGGTGTTCAGAATGTTTTGATCCCTATCCAGCTGAATTCCTGAGAGGAGACGAAATCCAGGTCTCCTACTCCTCCGCCATCTTGCTCCGCCCCCGATATTTGTTTTAAATCAGGGGTATCAATACTAACTCATGGCTATACACACACATTGTTGTGAGGTAATATTGATACCTCTGATTCAAATATATACACACATACACATATATATGTATGCATATGTGTGTAAGTGTATATATATGCACATGCACAGGAAGATTACTATACTTGCATATATTTCCTTGCTTGTTCACAGAGAGGGCCTATGAGCAATGCCTGTTGAATTAGTATATTATTGTCTAGATCTTGGTTTCTAAATACAATTTTCCAATAAAAAGAACCTCCTTGGAGACCTGGTTGATTCCAGGACTGGGGCAGGGAAAATACAAGACAGGCCTAGAACATCTTGTGATCCCCAAAAATAAGGAAGTACGTGTAGCACAGAGACAAGTCAAAGGTACATAGAAGCTAACTAGAAGGATCCAGCATTGGCCAAAGCTGGAGAAACTGATCAATAAAATAATGATAGTAATGGATTATAACCCATAGAATCAAATAAATATACATGAGTCCATAGATATATATGGATGGATGGGTGGGTGGGTGGATGAATGGATGGATGGGTGGATGGATGAATGGATGGATGGGTGGATGGATGAATATCAGAGAAGGGATAGGTTTTTGTTGGTTTTTTTTTTTTTTACTAAAGAATTCTAATTAATAGATTTAGAAGAGTTGAGCAAAATATAAAATTACAGAATACAAAAATGAGGTAACTACTGCAGTAATGTATACAGGCAAGCTCCACAAATGGATGCTGAAATTCATGGGTGAAAATTTTGTAGAGAAATAGGATATTAGCCTTGCCTTAAAATATATACCCAAGATATCTTTTAGTTATAAAGGGAAAAATAGTCATTTTATAGTGGAGAAACCTAGCAGACACCTCTTTATTCAAGTGATTAAGGTTAAGACAACTAGTAATAAGTCATGTCAACATCATGTACCAAGAAGGGCAAACATTATTTCTATGGTATTCTTGCCAAAATATAAAACCCTCAGTCTAATTATGAGAAAATATCAGACAAATCTAAATTGAGAGAAATTCTATAAAATATGTGATCAGTCACATAAGTGTCAGGGTCATGAAAGAAGGAAAGAATGAGGAACTGTAGCAGATTGGGAGAGACTAACAAAACAGAACAGTTTAATGCATTCTGGGATCCTGGATTGGATCCAGGAACAGAAAAGAAGAACATTGGGGGAAAACAGATTAAATATGAATAATGCCTATAGTTTAGTTAATAGTATCATATCAATGTTAATTTCTTAGTTCTGATAATTCAACTATGGTTATGTAAGTGGATAGCGTCAGAGGAAACTGGGTGAAGAGGACTTTCTGTACCATTTTGCAACTTTGATATAAGTCTAAAGTTATTTGAAAATGTAAAAGATCCTTTGGCCCTAACACAAAAAGTTATATAATAAATTAAATAAAAAGATAATAAAATGAAAAAAGCAATTTCCCTGATAGAATTTATAGTCCAGTTACTTTTATATATATATATTGCTTTGGTACATCCAAACAATGGAGTATTATTCAGCGCTAAAAAGAAATGAGCTATCAAACCATGAAAAGACAGGAAGGAACTTTAAATGTGTATTACAAAGGGAAAGAAGCCAATCTGGAAAAGCTACATACTATATATCCAACTATAGGATATATCCAACTATATCCAACTATATATCCAACTAATGACATTCTGGAAAGGCAAAACTGTGGAGACAGTTTTCCAGAGAAAAAAATTTGTGGTTGGCAGGGGCTAGGAGGGAGGAAGGGAGGGAGGCACAGACAGAACATAGAGAGTCTTTTAGGCAGTGAAACTATTCTGTATGATGCTACTTTAGTAGATAAATGTCATTATACATTTGTCCAAATCCATAGAATATATAACACCAGAAGTGAAGCCTAATGTAAAATATGGACTTCGGGTGATAACAATGTGTCGATATAGATTCATCAGTTGCCACAAATGTATCACTCTGGTGGGGATATTGATAATAGGAGAGGCTATGTATATATGGGAAGTGTCTATTTTCTGCTCAGTTTTGCTGTGAACTTAAGACTGCTCTAAAAAATGTTTGTTATTTAAAAAGAAATAGATATGTGTGTATGCATTTCCTTACTTAGTATACATATGTATTTATGTTTATATTTATATAAGTATATGCATGTTAAACTAACAATTGGTTTTCTGGCTGAGAGAGAGGGGTAGATAATCAAAGGGATGGTACATTTTCTACTTTATGTATTTCATATTTTTCTGTCATGTTTGAATTTCTATAATGAGGATAGGTTCCTTTTGAACAAAACAATAAAAGCATTCAAATTTTTAAAAAAAGAATGTTTGAAAAATAGGTGCATGAAAACCAAGTTTAGAAATTAAACTTAACTTTATCCATGATCCATTAAATATATGCCGATTTCCTGAACCACTGCCCCAGTCAACCTGCTGTATTCCAATTTATAACTGTGTTTGACTGGAAACATTAACAAATAGGGAAGGTATAAAATATTTAAAGCCCATGGAGCACTTAAGACCATCAGAATGATCTATTTTGCACATATAGCCCTATGCTATGGCTTTTAGGTTAGAATTGCCCATTTATGTTAGCTATAGCTTACAGTACTGCTTTCATATGTACATTTAGTTACAACATAAAAGTAACAATAAACTTTGATACATATTAAAGTTCCTTTCATTTTCCATCCCTCAGGTCACGTGCATATGATTTGCAGAGGCAGGTTATGTTCTCTGCAGGAGTAATTTTTAAGTATTAAAAACACCTAGAAAATACATTTATAGTTTGAGAGAGAAAGTTACCTTCACATTACCCCCCACCTCTAAGCCCATTTAATTCTTGCTGATGTTGTGTCTTGCTGTGTTGTCAGAATGAACTAAACTTGTGTTTATCCAAATGTCTAATGAGCCATATTAAGGTTATTCATTTTCTGCATGGACCACAAGTAAAGTTATCATCACTGTCTATGCAGTCCTTCCAGGCTGGGTCGCACTCACATGATTTGGCTGAGTGCATCTAAAAAAGGAAATGAATGAATATCAGAGTGTCTTAAAACAGGATCTCTAGGACACAAAAATAACATAATTTTAATTTCAATATTCCTTGCATTTGGATTTCTGGTGAGTTTTATGCCTGTGTGTTATTTTCATGTAGCAATTATGCCCTGCTTTGGGTATCTGTATTTTTTGGTACTTCACTTAGAGTTAAGGCTCACCCTTCTTTGTCCTCCAGTACAATTTGGTAGCTCTAAGAGAATGTCATGGTCTTTCTTTTTTTAGCAGTTATTTTTTTTTTAAGATTTTATTTATTTAACAGAGAGATAGAGAGAGAGCACAAGTAGGCAGAGCGGCAGGCAGAGGGAGAGGAAGAAGCAGGCTCCCTGCTAAGCAGGGAGCCTGACTTGGGGCTTGATCCCAGGACTCTGGGATAATGACCTGAGCCGAAGACAGCCGCTTAACCGACTGAGCCACCCAGGTGCCCGTCATGGTCTTTCAAATCAAAAACTAAAGCTATGAAATGAAATTAGGATAATGTAGTAGCTTGTACTCTAAAAATTTCATTTAATCTATAAAGTCACTTTCTTAATGAATCAGAGTAATCAAAGTAATATAGTATCAGTGTCCACAATTTGAAGAAAGTTCTTTTGTTTTTGTCACTGTGATTAATTTGAACCGGTGATAGTATTGATGGGCATTGAAATCCCTAGATTGTTTTTGCTACTTATAAAAGACTAATAATATATGGATTAGTAGGGGCATAGGAAAAATGATGTGATAAAGATAAATTGCCTGGATAACCTCATTAAGTCACCAGAAAGTGCCATTTTAGTTACAGACAAACTTATTCTGCATCGCAAGGCACCATACTTATTCCCATTACTATGACATACTTGAAAAATGTCTACTGGCTTAAATTTAAAGTACTTTTTGTT
The DNA here is from genome assembly GCF_004348235.1 of Phoca vitulina. Taxonomy (NCBI): domain Eukaryota; kingdom Metazoa; phylum Chordata; class Mammalia; order Carnivora; family Phocidae; genus Phoca; species Phoca vitulina. Next base: position 13,781,003 of record NW_022589728.1, on the reverse strand, counting down.
TGAGAACTTCTTAAGGATTTGGGAACCCTCTTGAAGTACCTACATTCCACCAGAGGTATTTCAACTAAGGATGAGAATTTATGAGCATTTTGACTTTCATTTTTGGATTTGATTTCCTTTGTCCTGAAGTAAGGACTTGTAAATGTTTTTGGTAAAAGGCCGGAAAGAGTAAATATTTTAGGCTTTGTAGCATTATGGTTTCTGTCTCCACCACTCATCTCTGCCATTTGTAGCACAAAAGCAGCCACAGACAATACATAAACAAAGGGTTGTGGTTGCTCTGATAAAGCTTTAATGAAGAAACAGGAAGTGGGTTGGATTTAGCCCATAGATCACCACTTCATGTATTAATACATTCCTGAGAGAGTACAGCTAAATCAAAATTTGTGCCAATCAGAGCAAAAGTTATATTTTTATGGACACTCATGTAAAATCATACAAATTGGAGAAATCTATTTGCTGAAAAAACCAATATATATGTATATATACACACACATATATATATACATATATGCACATATGTGTGTGTGTGTATATATAAAAGTCTTTGAAGTCACATAAAATTCAAACGGACTGATGATATTACTAAAACAAGGTATTCTCAAGTTTGGCATTAGAAATGCACACATTAGAAATGATCTGGTCTGACATATGTATATTGCATATAAGTGATTAGGGGCTCGGGGAGATGGTGTGACCTACCCAGAGCTACTAGGGGCCAAATGAAAATCCAAGTATTATGTCTTCTGCTCTTGTTCTCTTTGTATATCATCATTTTACCATTTAAATATTAAACTAATAGCTTCATGCTATTATAATATCTACACTTTCTGGCCTATATCTAGGAAAACATGAATTGTATTGGAAGGTGTGCACAAATGAGTTAACAACGCCCTTTTGTGACTTAAGTAATGCCAGCACTTTCCCTTTCACACGTCTTTTCTTCAAGGACATGAAAAATACAACTCTTCGAAGATTAAATATAATTATTAAAGGGAACTGCCATTGAAGGTTAAGTATAATGATTAAAGAGGACAAATGACAATCCCAATGCATGCAAAGAATCTTGCCTTTCAGGTAATGATTGTGTCCAAAGGCAGAGATATGCAGAAGGAAATTTAATCCTGTTGAATAAAGTAAAGCCAACTTCATGACAAAAAAAAAAAAAGGAAGAAGAAGAAGATGATCGTAGTAATGAGTGACTATAAAATAAGGAAAGACCAGCTAAGGTGGTTACTGGGGTTAGCAGCAATATTGGCTACATTCAGTTTCATCTTGAAACATAGGAGTCTGATTTATGTAGCTGCTAGAATGAGAGGAGAGTGAAGGCTAACACTTGTCAATTTAGATGAAGACCCACAGCCTCTCCAACCTGTGGAGTGTGCACTGTTGGCCCTACTCACATAGGACAGCCTGGACTGTGGAAGAGAAGTTCTATCCCTTCTCTTATTTTTTGCCTCTGTCAGTGAACTCCATGAACTCTAAAGGGGAAATCAGTGTCCTAAATACAGCAAATGCTTACTAAATGTTCCTTGATATTTATATAAAATTTCCTGGAGAATCAGATCTGAAACAAAATGTTTAGTCCATTTCTTTGTAATTACTACTATTATGGCAAATTGTATGGCCACAACAAGCTTCCCTATCTTATAAGCTCTTCCACCAATGTGTCATTAACATTTCTCCCACCAAGAGATGGGTCCTAGCTTCCCTTCCCTAGAATCTGAGTAGGCCTCTAACTATGGCGGAAATGATACCAGTGACTCCCAGCCTATGTTATAAAAAGGATACAACTCTTTCCTCCTCATACCCAATACCTACATCTCATAAACTCGCATCTCTGTCTCACCAGGTTGGTGGGGCCATTTTTCCTCCATTTTCCATCTTCCTACACTGGGATCTACACAGCACTCCCAGGTGGAGAGCAGATTCAATGTAGTGCTTACCTCATATTTTCTTCTTTATGAATCATAGTCCTGTGCTGCCTGCTGTCCAATGCTAAAAATAGTTGCTTCATATATTTATCAGAGTTTGATAGTTGTTTAGGGTAGAAAGGTAGGTCTGATCCTGGTTACTCTGTCACCCAAAATGGAAGCTTGCTTTTCTCTTGTTTATACGAAATATTTTAATGTTGTATCCTTGTTAAAAAGTAGAGCTTATTACATTAATGTTGGTGAACTTATTAAGTTAGCAGCATATTTAAGTTTGCATTTTTGTAGAAACTCACCAATTCCTTCCTTGCCTATATCTGTCAGGCTTTCATGCATATCAGGCTGAACAGAAAAAAAAAAATCCCTTCTTTTTGGGCTTAACTCCTTCTCAGTATGGAATTAAAAGGAAAGGAAATTGGGTTCTACTGACTCCATTCTTGGAAAGGTAGTTGGTGTCTTAGAGCCTTACTCTTAACTATCATCATTAGTCTCAGCTGCAGGAAACCAGGGGTTCTGTTTGGGCCTGAAGCTTCCACTGATTCTGGTCCTTCAGACTAGGCATGATTTCAGGCCAGGTGAGGTTTTTCCCTTCCAGGCATTATTTTATTGATTCAACAAATATTTATTGAGTATTTGTCATGTACCAGGGATTTGGCAGTGAAAAGCAGCTTGCATTCTTTTGGAGGCAGCCAAACATTAAATAAATATATATTTTATTAAATATGTAATCTGTAAGGCAATCATAAGTATACTACGGAGGAAATAACTCTAAGTAAGAGAATAGATTCTAAGGTTGAAGCATTCCAGAAAATAGGAGGCAGAAGTTACCAAGGAAGGAAAGGTCAGTGCTCTTTTATGATGCACAGCACAATTTCCTCCATTTTCTTTTGGTCCAAGCAGTCACAGACCCAACCAGATTCAAGAGGGAAAAGGAATAGATTGTACCTCTTGATGGGGAGTGGCCAGGTCACATGCAGAAGAGCACATGGGATGAAGCAACCATTGGAAAATGCATTTGACAACAGTTTACATGCCTAAATGTACAGATTAATTCTCGCCACATGGTAACAGAGATATATTTTGAGTTATCTATTGCAAGACTATAGCACAGTGAAAGTCAAACTTTGCAAAAATATCTGAGGCTGTCATTCACATTTGGAAATGCATGAGAATATTTTAATACACTGATTTCATCATTTAAAGAGAATTTTTGGCTTTTAAAAAATCTTTTTAATTACATTGTACCCATTTGGAAAACATTTAGGCAGATAAAATACAGTAGATTCAGAGTTAAATGAGAAGTTACTACTCTGCAGCTTTTATTTTTGATAATATTTGAGTTCAAGTCAATAGCATTAATATTTGAAGTTTATAATATTTTATTAAATTGCCACTATCCTATTGTTACTCTTATAACATCATATTTATTTTATAATTGTATGTTATAATTTATAATTACAATAATTTAAACTCTCTATAAAGATGTAATTTAACAAATTATCCTGGCTATTTAAATGTATGCTAATCAGCAAGAGATTACTTAAGTAAAACAAGAAAATTTATGCAAGGAATAGAAAATAAACTTCTGGAGAAGGATAATTTCAGGGACTAATTACATCTCCAACAATAAATCTTAAATGCCTACTAATGTAAACACCTATTCATTTCCATTCAGTTTTTAGAGGTAATCAGAATTGATCCAATATGCATTTTTAATCCTATTCATATTAAAATTTCTGTTCTTATATTCAGTTATTCAGTTATCCATTCATTCTTCATTCTTTCATACATTTGATGATTGTTTACTCTTGGTCATAATTCTGTTATGAGTAGTGTATTAGGGTTCTCCAGAGAAACAGAAACAATAGGGGATTTATAGTATATATTATATATGATATTATTATATAATATAATATGTAATTATATAATACAATAATATATAATATTGTATAATAATGTCATATATTGTATATAATTATTAATTATATTAATTATAATGTGTAATATGTTGTATAATATATGATAATATAATTAATGGATAAATATACATCAATATTAATATATATTTATCTATTTTATAATTTATAATATAATATGTGATGTTATGTATTATAAGTATATGAAATATATATGTAATTATATATTACGTAATTATATATTACATATGTATATAATATATAAGTTCATTATAAGGAATTGTCTCATGCAGTTATGGAGAATGAGAAATCCATACTCAGGAGAGCGGATGGTGTGAGCTTCAGTCCTAGTTTAAGTCCAAAGGCAAAAGCAAAACAATGTCCCAAGTCAAACATAGAGAGAAAGAATTCATCCTTACTCATTATTTTAGTCTATTCAGGCCACACATGGATTGGATGAGGTCCAACCACACTGGGGGGGCAGTCTGTTTTACTCAGTCCACAGAATCAAATATAAATCTCATCCAGAAACACCCTCACAGGCATACCCAGAAATGCTGTTTAGCCAAATATCTGGGCCTCCTGTGGCCCAGTCAAGTTGACATCTAAAATCAACCACCACAAGCAGTTATGAGTGGAAGAGTCAGAGAGTAACTGAAACCTGTACCTGACCTTGAGATGCTTATTGGCTAGTTTGCAAAGAAGGTATTTACCAAAATAACAATAATTCAAAGTTAAAAGGAATAAAATCATTTTAAAAGATAAGTTAGGTCATTTCACTTCACTACTTAAAACTCAACCACGACTTCCCAATAGATATACATTAAAATCTAAATTCGTAACCTTGGCCTAGACAACCTTCCATAGTTCTCTGACTGTACCAGCTTCACTGTATCCACTACAGCCAAGGCAAAATTATTTATTCTCAAAGATGCCAAACTCCCTTTTGCTGGGGCCTTTGCCCTTGCTTTCTTCCCTCTGCCTAGAGGGCTTGTTCTTACTTCCCTATCACCAAGCCCCACACAGGTCAGAGATTGAAGCAGCAATCCTATATACTAACACACACACACACACACACACACGTATCACAAATATACACCACAAATAGATCGTATTTTCTCAAAAGAGTATAATTTGAAGCAGTTATAACCAAGAATTTCACAACAAATAAATCATAGTCATGTGAAAAATGTTATGACAGCGCAGATATATCCTCTATAAATGCCTATAGGATTTTAAAAATGCTGAAATACTACAAAGTTGCAACTCCTATTGAACCAATGTATGAATTAAGTACCTGATATAAAAATATATTTTTTTCTGTAATAAATTTGATCCAAATTCAGCCAGGAAGGTAAAATCAGCCTTTACACATTAATTACCTATTTTTGTTGCTTTAAATTAATAAGAGTTTGGCAAAAATGATTTGCAAAGTCCAGATCTCTATAAAAAGCTGCTGATGATAGCTTGTACTTAGATGTTCATTTTCAGTATCTTGCTTGGCATCAATAAAAGACAGTGAAGATTCTCAAATGTTGTGTTTCTCCCATTGAGATGTGTTTTTAAGAACAAAACTAACCAAACATTTTCCTTTTCATACTTGCTTACATAATTGATTTATTCAAAATCACAAGTACAACTACTGAGTATTTGACTAGAGTATTGATTTAACACCTAGTTATGTGACTTCATAAGAAAAATTCTTATATTTGTACATTATTATACACTGACATTTTTCTATTTGAAATGGCTTCTAACAATGAAATTAATAGAATAAACATAGAAATTAAAATGAAGATCATTTTAAAAAAGGTCATACACTAACTGGAAGAGGTGAGAAAGCTAGCTCAGATTTCAGGGGAAAGAGGTTTTGCTTAAGGCTTTGCTTTTCTTGTTTAAACAGAGTGGTTGATTTAGATGGCAAGTAGGTCCTCTCTCATTTGCCAAACCTGACTGGTTGGAAGAGGCCACTGCACTGGGATGAGAGGTCTTGAGGCCATCTATGGGCTCACCTAGGCAGAATGCCCACATCTCTGGGTGAGGTCTGCCAAAGTTGCAGTACTGGGAAGTCACAGGAGGTGTGCCATGCATGGGCCATTTCTGGACAAGATTATGGTTGTCAGTAACTCTTTTAAGTGTCTTCACCATTTTTGCAGAATTTCTCACTATGCAGCAACAAACTCTTTGCAAATAATGAAAAATCATCTGATTTGTTATGCATATTCATTGACATCATTGGTTTGAATTATTCTGGTAAATGTATTCACCTCGATTCCTTTTTATGACATCTTGGAAATTTTGAGCATGATTCCTGACCTCATTCAGCTGAGTGTCTGGTAGGTGAGAAAAGCCTTAATCATGTAATTATACAAATAACATTGTAATTGCTGTTGTGAGGAGTCCTGTCATGGAAGAACATTGTACTCAGTGAGACATACCTGGACCCTGCTGGCAAATCTGAGAATGGCTGCTAGGCCTCATTCCCTGAATTGGAGGGCATACTGCTTATGCTCTGACATACTTGCTTTCTCTTGTATGGTTTTACAGAATATTTATTCATTAACAGATTTTAAGCTACCATTACCTTATCAGACCTCTACTCTATTGAAATACTGTTCAATACTGTTTTATTGATTGCATACCTACTGACAGCAGCAATATGCACACATACATTATTCTCAAACCACTATAGCTTCAATAGTCTGAAGGTAATAGTGAAAATAATGTGCTGTTGCCTACTTATGGCAGTTTAGATGTTGTAACAGTTGGAGCTGCCAGTTTGGAAATGTACACAGTGAGTTATCTAAAGCTTTTGCAGAACTAAGTTGATTGATATATCAATCAAGATGCGAGACTAAGTTTCTTAAAAGCGTCACTGATCTATTGTTCACAACTATAGCGTATGGGAACTGTTCTTGGAAATTGAAAAGAAAAGTTCTTCTCCTGTTTTTGCTGGATGAGGTTTTGCTTACATGTTGCTTTATCACAATATTGAAATCCTGCATCCTTCAGCTGACTTTAATACAGGATTCAACACATGAACTAAAGGATTTGCATATATAAAGAAGTATTATGTGATAGAGATAGCACCAAGTTTTTTTAAATGAAGTTATTCAGTATTTTATATTATCAAGGAAGTAATCTTTTTAAAAATAGAAGTTTTGAAGAAATCAGTTTACATACATTGTTCTGTTGTTTTAAATTTTTCTTAAAAAGTTCTAAATTCTGTATTATACATTTACTTTAGCTGCTAGATAGTATTCCATTTTTTAAAAGGTTTTTTATTTATTCATTTTTAGAGATAGAGGGAGTGTGAGGAGGAGCAGAGGGAGAGGGACAAGCAGACTTGCACTGAGTGCTAGGCCTGACATGGGGCCCAATATTCCGATCCTGAGATCATGACCTGAGCTGAAATCAAGAGTTGGATGCTTAACCAACTGAGCCACCCAAGCACCCCAATAGTATTCCATTTACTTGTTAAAATTCTTATGCAGATACTGTACACAACTTTCTCTAGAGCAGACACCAAGAAAGAACCAAGAAAAAAAAGTTGTGAAAGAATGGGCATGGTAGGATAAAATTGACATAAATTTTTGTAACACTACACTTTTAATGGATACAATTTTTATTGGAGAGAGGCACAAAAGTACATGCAAATGATTTATTCTAGCTTCAGGATGGTAGTTACTTTGGGGATGGAAGGAGATTAAGAGGGACAGAGGTAAGACTTAGCGGTGTCTTTACCATTTCTTCTTTAAAACTAATCAATAACAAACAAAAAATTGAGAACATCTGTTTAGTCTTGGTGATGGCTATATAGGTGTCTGTTTTATTGTTTCCCGTACTTTTCTTGAAATGTTTCATGATTTAGAAAATAATCTTAAATTCTAATGAACAGTTTTAGGATATTCTTTAAAATAAAGAAAATCCAAATGTATCCAAAGTGCTTTAGAGTCACAGGTGAAAGGATGTATTACATGTACATATCTAATTGCCTCACTTGAAAAAAGTTAGCCATAAATAATAATAATAAAGAACCTCCATGAAAGAAATGACATGTAACAGTAGGGTTCACATAATTAAGAAACTAAACAGTTTTGTATTGTGTTGAAGAGTGTCCCACCCCCCAAAGTTTGTATCTATCTAGAACCTCAGAATGTGACCTCATTTGGAAATAGGATCTCTGCAGATATAGTTAGGTTAAGATGAGGTCATACTGGATTAAGATGGATCCTAAATCTAATTACTAGTGTCCCTGTAAGAGGAGAGGACACACAGAGACATACACACACACTCACATAGAGGGAAGATGAGAATATGAAGATGGAGACATTGGAGAGATGATACACAAGTCAAGGAAGGCCATGGATTGCTACCAACCACCAAAAGGGAAGAAGAGGGAAGGAAAGATCCTTCTCTAGTGTCTCTGGAGGCCTTGCCCACACCATGATATTGGATTGCTAGCCTCCAGGACCCTAGAAAATAAGTTTTCCTTGTTTTAAGCCACCTATTTTGTGGTACTGTTATAGCAGCCACAAGTCACCAGTGCAAATACTTTCTATTTCAGTTCTCTGATGGTTGGAGCTGGGACTGGAGCAACACACAGGAATTGCCATGATTTAGAAACAGCCCCACCGGTCATACAACAGTCTGTCTCATTTCTAGGATTAGCTGAACTAGGTTATAGGCAACAGTCAACTCAGGTAAGGAGGAAGCTGTAGGTGTCTTTAACTCCAGAGAAAATCAGAAATGAGCCAGAGATAAGACATAAAGAAAATCAGAGCAGATCTGGCAAGAAACACATGGCAGTTCTAGAAGATGTGTCATGGAGTGCAACACTGGTGGAGTTCGTTTAGTCAGCTGACCTGGGTTTGAAATTTTTTTTCAGGGGGGAGGGGCTCAGTTTCTTCACCTAGAATATAACCTCATGGAGATTAAATGAAATAACATGTAAAGATGTTGGCACCCTAACAAAAGTTAGATACCTCCCCAACTGTAAAGGACAATAAAACTGGAAATGAGATAGACCAGTACAGAGACTTTATTTGAAGCTTCCTCTCAGAAGGTAGGTTGGTTAATTTTAGTCAAGTGTCTATCAACTTGGCTAGGCCACAATGCCCAGATATTTGGTCAAACATTAATCTAGATGTTTCTGTAAAGGTATTTATTAGATGGGATTAACATTTATAGCAATAGACTTTGAGTATATCAGATTACTCTTCATATTGTAGGTAGGCTTCATCCAGTCAATTGACAGCCTGAATAGAAAAAGACTGACTCCCCAGGAAAAGGGAATTCTGCCTTCAGATGGCCTTCAGACTCAAGCTGCAACATCAGCTCTTCCCTGGGTCTCCAGCCTGCTGGTCTACACTGCAGATTTTGGACATGTTAGGCTCTACAATTGCATGATCCAGTTCCTTAAAACAAATCTCTCTTTCTCTGTCTCTTTCAGTGTTTCTGTTTCTGTCTCTATCTCTGTCTATCTCTCTTCTCTGTGTGTGTCTGTCTCTCTTGATATGACTAGGGATGTAGATATAAATCTCTTTGTTGGTTTTTTCTCTGGAGAACTCTAGCTAATACAGAAGGGATTCAAGAAAAACTTAAAAAGTGAATTGTTGCTTCTGAGAATAGCCAGGGTGGTGTTCAAAACCAGTAAGTAGTGGTGTGGGTACTTAATAGGTAATAGATCGGGAATGTATTTCCCAAGTATTCAAAGTTAATTGTTTGCAGGTGGGCTGGTATTGTCATTTGCTTCAGTTACACAGGCTTAGTGGAAGCCTGGCTGTTCAGACCCTGATGTCCTAAACCATTAATCCTCATCCACATTCTAGTCGTTGACTAGAAACACTATATTAGTTTTTCCAAGGCAGCACCACAGAGTGATGGCTCCCCTTGTTGGTATTTGCAATGTAAGTCTCTCTTAAGGTTGAAAAAAAAATCCCAAAATAAATCTTCAGCCAATTCATTTTTGAAATTGAGTAAGAACCATTTGGGCAGCGTACTCCATCTGCTGATACACTTGCTAACTGCTGCCCTCTAATTCTTCTGTTGTTCAAATTAAGTACCTTGCAGCCATTCAGATACTGAATTGTGTTGCCACATCTTCCCGTAGCCACAGCAGCTATTTAGTTCCAGGCAGGTCTGAATATCTGAGAAGACTCCAGGGAGGATTTCTAATTACATACTGAAGTACAGCAAGTTGCTTAAATGTCTTCTGCTCAGCATTTACAATTTCTACACCATTTAGATTTTGAGTTTTCTGATAGAAAATGGAAAACTTTATGTTCCACATTCCTGATGGTGGCATCATCATCATTCTTTTAGCTGAATAAAAGGAACACAAAAATTGGATTTTACTGAAGCAAACAGCTTTATAAAATCTGAAGAGGACTTCTCTAAGGAAGGTCTATGGCACAACAATTATTCTTACTGTTACTGCTATCTTCAAAGAGGTCAAATTTGAAGAATGTATTGAAAAAGCTTTTCTTATTGCCCTTCGACAGTAAAATAAAGTTTATTATTTTTATATTTATACTGGCATTCAAGAATCTGTAGATTGCAGTAGATTTCTCTGATCATTTCCCTCCCAACTTTCCTGTATGTTCATTTTATGACATTTAAATAGGACATCTTGGGATTCTTTTTTCCAAATTATTTTCATCCTTTACAGTTCAACTCAGTTTTTCTTTCTTTTCTGAGCCCTTTCAGGACTTGTCTCTATTGTTGTGTTTTTTTTCCCAACTCCTTTGAAATCCTATGATATGTAGCATCTGTACTTGTCACTTGTCACCTCTTATTTTCAAACAAGTTTAGTGTTAAATCCTCAGTCAGCCTTATCAGCTTATTAAGAATAGAAATCATGTCTTCTTATCTTCTCTTTGGAATATGCTTTTATTTTTCATAGATAAGTAAGAAAACAATCCTATTGTTCTAAAAGCCATCTTTCTCTCTAGAGTCAGAAAACCTTTTCTAAAAGGCAGTGTCTTTAAAACCTACTTTCCCCCAAGTCCTTTAATAATATTTCCTTGGATTCTGCATCTATCCATAGGTAGTTGAACTCAGTTGTCCTTAGAAAAAAATAAGACAGATTTTCTAGGCACATTGGATGGTCGAGATACTAGCTCTAGAGGACAGCTATCTTCTAGAGAAATGACATCAAGGCACAGTGATCAGGGGGAGAGTTGGTGTCCAGAAGGGATAGTGAGCCTGATATAGTGGGACAAGCATAAAAGCAAGAGAATCAGCAGGAACTGTCTTGATCAAGAAGGTCTCCTGCAATAGATAGGAAGGAAGGGAGTGGGGAAACAGCCATGTAAGCTACTAGTCAGGGTACCATGAAGGCTGGAATTCAAGTCGGGGCCCCAAAGTAGTAGTTGATGAACAATCTAAAAGAATGCTGCCTGAGAGGGGACTAACACCACAACCCAGTACTAACACCACAGCCCAGTTCTGTGATGTGGGCCAACCCATAAGCATCAAGGCAACAATATACCATGGAGCCTAACCAAGCATAAAATTATGAAGGCTGGTTGACAGCCAGGTTGATAGGGATGACGTGAATATGGGAGAGCAAGGGCTGAAAATGGAGCACATGCTTAAGCTTTATAAGGATGGAATAGATAAGGGGGAAATAATGCCAGTGATGACAATACAACTGCTGCTTACTGCTCTCCTATCACCTCCCTGTCAAACCATAGCATTTCCTATACCTTCAGGGCACTGCCTGTGTCAGTATGGTCTAAATCCTTGTTAGCCTTCCCACTGACACCAAACACTGGAAGGTGGACCCAGAAATCTGCATGTTTGACTGGAGTTGGAGAAACATTACACCAATACTTCTCTTCTTTTTTCTTTTTAAAGATTTTATGTATTTATTAGAGAGAACAGGAGCCAGGGACAGAGGGAGAGGAAGAAGCAGACTCCCTGCTAAGAAAAAAGCCCAATGAGGGGCTCAATCCCAGGACCCTGGGATAATGACCCAAACTGAAGGCAGTTACTCAAGAGAGTAACTTTTTCTTTCAGATGGTATTTAAAACAGAGAAGTCTGCACATTTGAAGACTTATGTGGTGGAAGAAGTGAATGACTCCTGTATTTTTATTGTTTAAACATGGCTATGAGTGCTATTTTATTGTTTAAACATTGCTATAGGCTTGACTTTGTATAGTAGGTGTATGCGTCTCTAGTAGCTCTAAAAAAAAGTACATGAAATACATCCTTCACTTCACTCATCTTTTTCTTTTTGGTAATTTATATGTTACTTTCCTCTCTTTGTCCCTGTCTCCTTTCACCTCTTTCATAAATAATATATAGCTTTTCTCTGTCATTCTAAAGGGGTCATGGAGACTTTAAACTAAATGGATACAGCTATAAAGGAGGAAAGAGAGACAAGGGAATATAATGTAACTTTAGGATGGAAAGATATGTGGTTTGACTGCAAATGCAGAGGCAGCTTTGATTGAGGACAACATAGAAAGCGTCCAAGAATAATCAGAGGAAACTATTACAGATCTCCTGGGCAATGGGAAAACTCAGTGGGAGAAATGTTCCTGTATAGGGGTGGGGAAGGAACAGCTAGTTAAAATGTTAGAGTATCAATCATGTGGGGAAATACACAGGAGCTGAGTCAGGTAAGAGCATAAACTCCTGGCCAGGCCTGGAATGAAGGCAAGGGTGGGAGGAGAGTTACATGCTCCCCCCACACCCAAGTACACATGCATTCATACACACGCACAAGCACACACATATCTTAAGGGTCCTCTGTCAAGGACAGCGTCAACAGCATATCCATGCTCTCTGCTAACCTGGTGAATGGGGTGAATGGAGAGCTGTGGGCTTTCTTTATGTGGGCCACCACAGAGGCAACACAGCACAGGCGGCACAGGCTGGGATGTTCACAATTCCCATAAATTAGGCCCTGATGGATATTCCCTGAGCTCTCCATTTTGCCCCACTCCATCATGTACATGGGATAATGACCATTTCCGTCCCAACTTTCCTGTATGTTCATTTTATGACATTTAAATAGGACATCTTGGGATTCTTTTTTCCAAATTATTTTCATCCTTTACAGCTCAACTCAGTTTTTCTTTGGTGAGGAACTGCAGGTCAGGTCCTACTAGCACTCAGACTGATTTCTTTGCTCTCCAAGGGCCATGTTGCTCACATATTGGCCATGAGCCAAGGAAATAATTTCCACATGGATGGTACTGCAAGCTGCAAAATAAAGTATGTGTGTTTACTTGGGGTCTTAGGGATTGCAATCTGGGGGATATAGGCTTGACCGAAATAAAAAATGGGTTCTGGAGAGACAAAAGAAGTTACAGTTTTTAAAGAGGAAAGAGGATTTACGTAAGTTGTTTTGAAGAAAGGGTGATTGGTGCTGGTTTATCCACATTTACATTAATCTATGTGTGATTGGTTGCTAGGGCTAGTGTTAGGCAGAAAGTTCATTTATGTTCATTATAACATAAGTAGATGGCTTGGTTTTTAGCTGAGCTCAGCAAAAATCTCTGAGAATTTGAGACAGATGTGCACAAGCCCCACCTCCTTAATGTCCTCCTGGTTCCATGTTAAATAACTCTCTTAGCAGTGGTTCCATTTTGTTCTCTCCATTGTAAATATTTTAAGCCTTTCATTTTCACTCTCAACACTCTCGTATTTTGGGTTTTAGAAGCAACTTTATGTGTAGACAAGGATGTAGGCTTCATAGGCAGCGCTGCAGAAGGGCGTCTTGGAGGTGTTTCTTGCAGGTTCCAGGAATCACTGCAGAGAAGTAGAAAAAAAATAGGGGAATTAAAAATGAATGAATGCAGTGCAGGAAGCATGGAGAATAGTTGTGACACTGATATAATGTATATAGAGGAGGGAAATTATAAAACAAAGTGAAGGTAGTCCAAAAATTAGAGAATAAGAGAAATGGCAGATGGAAACAGGGGAAAGAGAATACCTCTCTAGTAAATCAGAAATTCAACAACTACCAAAGAAAAGTTACTAGTTTTGTTTGCCTAACATGAATTCAATCTAGGGGGATGAACTAGCATTTATGAGCTAAAAAGATAAACATGATTCTTTTTTTAAAATTTTAATAGAAAGGTCTAAAGAGAAAAACTATAAAACACCAGCATTATGCACTGCACCACAGTGAAAGAATATGAACACGGACAAGAAAAAATGGTAAAAAGAGAGAGTCTAAGGATGCCCGAGTGGCTCAGTCAGTTAAGCGTCTGCCTTTGGCTCAAGTCATGATCCCAGGGTTCTGGGATCGAGTCCCGCATCAGGCTTGCTCAGTGGGGAGCCTGCTTCTCCCTCAGCCTGCCGCTCCCCCTGCTTGTGCTCTCTCTCTCTCTCTGACAAATAAATAAAATCTTTTAAAAAAAAGTCTATTATGTTTCACTGTGGTTTATGTGTAATGTAATATGACAAAAGATGGAGAATGATCTGGATTTTGTGGACATAAGATCTTATTTTTTCTGAGATTCTCCTGTGACCTACAAGAGAAATTTCTACACAGGAAACAAGATTAGGGAAGGAATAGCTCACAAAATATGTGTACATTCTGTGTGGTTTTTTTTGGGGGGGGGGAAGCTATGCAAAAATGAAATTACATTAGAGGTAATAAGTGAAAAGACCATTTAAGACCAGGGTAATAAATGACACTAATGGGGCAGGGGGGAAGACCACAGAATAGACTTTTCTCCAAGGAAGATATAAAAATGACCAACAAGCACACGAAAAGACTGTCAATGTCATGAGTCTTCAGGGAAATATAAGCCACAATGAGACACTACTTCACACCCACCTGCATAGCTAGAATCAAATATTCAAATAATAATAAATGTTGGCAAGGCTGTGGAGAAGTTTGAACCCTCATTCATTGCTAGTGGAAATAGAAAGTGGTGCAGCCATTTAAGAAAACATTTTTGCCATTTCTCTAAAGATTAAACATAGAGTTACCATTTGATCAAATGATTCCACTCTTAAGTATATACCCAAGAAAAATTAAAACATGTCCACACAAAACCTTGTATAGAAATATTTCTAGCAGCATTACTCATTTTAGTCAAAATATGGAAACAACCCAAATGTCCATCAATAGACAACTGGATAAAAAAATTGTGGTATATCCATACAATGGAATCCTATTTGGCCATAAAAAAGAATGAAGACCTGATATACACTACAACTCAGATGAATCTTAAAAACATGCTAAGTGAAAAAAAGCCAGTTCGAAGACCACATACTATATGATTTCACACAGAATAGGAAAATATTTTAGATGGAAAGTAGGTAGCAAGTGCTTAAAGCTGAGAGAGGAAGCGGAGGACTAGGAGGGTGATAACTAAAGAGTATGGGACTTTCTCTGAGGTGATGAAAATGTTCTAAAATTAACTGTCATAATGGTTGCACATATCTGTGAATATACTATAAATCATTGACTTGAACACTTTAAATGGGCAAATTGTATGGTATGTGAATACTATCTCAATCAAACTGTAAATAAGTAAATAAATAAATAGAAAAATTATAAAGAGAGGACATTAAGATGTTTGGGAAAAATAAGGTAATAAGATTTTCATATTTCTTTTCAACAGGTAATATAATTAAAGGGGTATATATCTGAATGACAGTATTTGTGCATAAACTATCAGAACAGACACACTGAAAGGAAAATGTAACACCTAAAAATGTCCAGGGCAGGATGGTTGGACTAGATAATTTTTCCAAACATTAAAAAAAAAAACAGCAATTTTTCATAATCTTAAAAAAAGGACAGGGGAGAGAACATCTTCCAATTCATTTACAAGGCCAGTATTAACCTGATATCAAACAAGACAAAGATATTTAAAAAACAAAAACTAGAGACCAATATATTTCATGAGATAAGACACAAAAATTTTTACCAAAATATCAGTAAGCTGAATCTGACAATGTAGAGAAAGAATTATATGGCATGACCAAATGGGACTTATTCCAGGTATGCCAGGCTAGTTCGACATTTGAAAATCAATCATATGAACAGGATAAAGAAAAAAAATAATGTAATCATATTAGTTGACATAGAAGCATTTCATAAAATCTAATACCCACTCATGATGAAAAACAAAACAAAACAAACCTCTCAGCAAACTAGAAACGGATTGGAATCTCCACATCTTAATAAAGAGCATCTACCAAAAACGTACAGCTAGGGGTGCCGGGCTGGCTCAGTCATTAAGCATCTGCCTTTGGCTCAGGTAGTGATCCCAGAGTCCTGGGATCGAGCCCCGCAGCGGGCTCCCTGCTTGGCTGGGAGGCCTGCTTCTCCCTCTCCCACTCCCCCTGCTTGTGTTCCCTCTCTCGCTGTGTCTCTCTCTGTCAAATGAATAAATAAAATCTTTAAAAAAAAACAACGTACAGCTAAATTCATACTCAAAACTGAATATTTCCTCCTAAGAATGATAACATGTCTTAGCTCATGCTGCCATAACAAAGTACCATAAACTGGGTGGCTTAAACAACAAATTTGTTTTCTTGTCATTCTGGAGCTTGGAAGTCTGAGATTGCAGTGACAGCATGGTTGACTTCCGGTGAGAGCTTCCTTCATGGCTTGCAGATGGCCACTTTCTCATGTGTCCTTTCATGGCAGAGAGAGACAGACAGACGAACATAGATCTTTCTCTTCTTATAAGGCCACAATTCTGTCAGATCAGAGCCCCATCCTTATGATATCCTTTAACCTTAATTACTCCTGAAGACCCTATCTCCAGATACAATCCCACTGGGGGTAAGGGCTTCAACATGAATTGGGGGAAGCAAACAATTCAGTCCATAGTGGAACAAGGCAAGGACCCCCATTCTCATCGTTCTTATCCCATATAGTAGTGGAACTTCAATCCATTGCAAATAAGACAAGAAAAAGAAACAAAAGGCATAGAGATTAGAAAGGAAGAAATAAAACTCCCTCTCTTTTCAGATTTCAGATTCGGACATGATTTTCTGTATGGAACAACTCAAGGATTAAAGAAATAAAACAGTCATAGAATTAACAAGTAATTTTAACCAGGTCACCGTATATAATAGCAATATACCAAATTAAACACATTTTTATATATTCAAAACAAACATGTTAAAGTTAAATTAAAAACACATCATCATTTACAGTTGCTCTCCCCAAAATGAAGTGTTTGGGTATAAATCCAACAAAACGTGCAGGATCTGTATGTGGACGATTATGAAAGGGTGATGAAATAGATGAAGATGCATATTGTGTTCGTGTATTGAAAGACTTAAGAGAGTAAGGATGTCAGTCCTCTCTAAACTGGTGCATAGATTTAGTGCAATTCCTATGAAATGCCAGTGTATTCTTTGCAGACATAGGCAAGCTTATTCTAAAATTTATATGGAAAGTCACAGGCTTTTAGAATAGCTAAAACAGTCTTGACTAAGAGGAATAAAATAGAAGGAATCACTCTGATACTAAGTTTTGTCAGGTATTACAGTAACCTAGATAGTATGTATTGGTTAATAGAGCAATTGCTCAATAAAAATGCTGAGATAGTGCTTGATAGGGAACCCAGAAACAACCCCACACAATTGATTTGTCAGAAGGGCGCAAAAGCTAGAGCAATTGGAAAATCTAGTGGGGAAAAAAAAAGGAAACTCAATCTAAATGTCACACCTTATACAAAAATAACTTGAAATAGATAAAGGACTTAAATGTAAAACATAAAATGCAATTTTTAGGAGGAGGAACATAGAAAGTCTTAGTAATCTAGAATGAGGCAAGGAGCTCTTAGATTTGACACAAAAAGTATGATCCTAAAGGGAAAAATTAATAGCTTGGACCTCATCCAAAGTAAAACCTTTTGCTTTGCAAAATACCCTGTGAGAAGGATGAAAAGACAAGCTACAGACTCAGAGAAAATATTTGAAAGCCACCTATCTGATAAAGGACTGATATCCAGAATACATAAGAACCTCTCAAACCTAACAGTAAAAACTCCCATGCAATCCAGTTATGAAATGGGCAAGTGACATGAACAGACATTTCACTGAAAAAGACATATACCTATATTGAGACTAAACATGTGAAAAGTTGCTCAGTATAATTAGCCATCAGGAGAAAGCAAATTAAAACCACAATGAAGTATTTCTGTACACCTATCAGAATGGCTAAAATAAAAAGTAGTGACAACACCAAATGCATACAAGGATGCAGAGAAATTGGATCAGTCATACATTGCTGGTAGGAATGTAAAACAGTATAGCCACCTGGAAAATGCCTGGCTCTTTCTTATAAAATTAACGTGCAATTGTCATATGACCTAGAATATGCACTTGGGCATTTATTTCATAGGAATGAAAACAAAAAATGTCCACACAAAAACCTATATGCCAATGTTCATAGCAGCTTATTGATAATAGACCAAAACAGGAAAGAGCCCTGATGTCCTTCAAACGGTGAATAGTTCAACAATCACACATTGAAACCAAGGAATTCTACTCTGCAGTAAAAAGGAGCTGCCCTCTCTGTGTGTAAGGCAGGGGAGAATTCTCTGGCCAGGAGGGTCTCTCTCTCTCTTGCACTGTGCCGGGCTTTCACCCTTTTCAACTCAGCTCTTCTCCTTTCTTTGTTCCATCAGGGTGCTGTAATTGCTCACCTGGCTTCCAGAGCTCTGATAAAGCTGTTTTCACCCATGAATGGTTGTTAAATTGGCAATTCCATGGTTGGAGGGGTGGGACGCTGAATGAAGGATGGGACCTCCTATTCTGCCATCTTGCTGATACCACTTCCCACTAATCTTTTATAATTTTTTTTTAATTTTTTTATGTATTTGACAGAGAGAGAGCGAGAGAGGGAACACAAGCAGGGGGTGTGGGAGAGGGAGAAGCAGGCTTCCGGCAGAGCAGGGAGCCCGATGCAGGGCTCGATCCCAGGACCCGGAGATCGTGACCTGAGCCGAAGGCAGACGCTTAACGACTGAGCCACCCAGGCGCCCCTCCCACTAATCTTTTAAATAAATTATAAAAAATAAGGAAAATTAGGACATTAAAAATAGGTCTTTTATATTTAGCAAACTGTTTTTTCCTTTTTGCTGTCCTTCATTCCTTCCTTTAGATATAGGGCTAGATAGACATTTCTCTTCAGCCTAAAGATATTTTTGAAGCATTTCTTGCCTGGCAGATGTGTGGGCTATCAGTTATCTCAGGTTTTGTTGAATCTGAAAATATCTTTATTTCACCACCATAATATTTTAAAGTTTATTTTTTAGGAGGCATTGGGAAGCTACATGGAGTCTATAGATAAGATTTAACATCAATGCATTAGGTTCTTGTAATTTGTTTTTACTGTAGGAGAAATAAAATTAGATGTGTATTTTAGGCTCAAATTTTTGAGGACTTTTAATATTGGTCATTGTTCAGTGAAAGTGGGGAAGCAATATCTCAGAGGACAGACAAAATAATACCTTATATCATAAAAATTATCCTGGAAGCAGCATTTAGGATGGATAGGAAAGAGAACAGATAGGAGTCAGGGAGATTAGTTTATGCTTTAGCTTTTAGCTTTTATCATAAACTCACGGTGAAGAGACCAAAACCTAATGATCATGGGAAAGCCAGAGAGGGAATGGGTTCAAAATCATTCTGGAGGATGATCTGACAAGACATGGTAACAAATCAGTTTTGAAGTATATGGGGATGTTTCTAACTTAAATGACCAGGTACTTGCAATGCATTAATTGATTTATGGACTATAAGTAGAGGGGCAGGGTTGAGGAGGGGTGGCAAGAACTCCATGTTCTATGCTATTTAGCTAAGCATGTGATTGCATTTGGGACACTGCTAAGGAGAGATGCCAGAAATGGAGAACAAATTGGATTTGAGAACTTTTTGGTGTATAATTTAAGCTATATGAAAGGAGTATGTCACATAAGTAGAGAGCCGAACAGAAACAAGAAGGCGCTGCGGACAAAGTCCTAGGGGCAACAATATTTAAGAGGCAAGATGAAGAAAATGAGCAAGCAAGAGAGGTTGAAAGAGCCAGCAGCAGACAAGTAGGTGAGAGTGAATGCTACAGTGGAGGTTATGGGAGAAGTTTCAAGAAATGGACATAGTCAACAGCTTCCAGAGGAAAGCAGGCTCCCCTAAGTGGGCACTATGCTAGTGACACAGTCAGGTAAGGAGGGCAGTTCATGGTAATCTTAGCTCAGGGTCACAGTGTTTCTTAAACGACATTTTTAAAAAACTTTTATAGATACTTTAAAAACAGTGGTGCTCAAATAATACATTATATATTTGGAACAGGGTAGCAAGGAAACTTGAAATATTCAAATGAAATTCAGAAGCAAGCTTTACCTCTTGCACTACTAACCAGAATGGGGCATTTTGATCACTTTGGTTTGATTTTTTTTACATGGAATCCTTGACCTAAGCCAATGAGAAAAAGCAATATACTTTAGTACAGCTGACAAATACACAGACAGAAATCTTCCTATACCCTATGAATGAAAAAGTGAAAAAGACATTGTTAATCTCCCCATGGTAGTTCTACTGCTGTTCCTATTACTGCTTCACATTGTCTTAAGTTCAGTAAATGGTGACTGGCAACAAATTCATTCCCACATCCTTTCTCTGAGGAAAGCCTATAAATTGGAAGAGGGAAAAAATGTGGGAGATCATTTAAACCAGGGTTGATAACAATTCTAAAAATTCTTTTGCTGCTATTTAGATATCTGATGGTGAAATGTCATGGTCTTTGGGATGAGGGAGAGCACTCTGGCAAAATCCAGTCATCTCATACAGGCCCAGACTGAATCTCAGGAGCACTAATACTTTTATTTTCCCTTTCGTTCAATTGAACATTAACCAGGATACCCCATTCCCTGGCCCTGCCAGATAAGAAAATTCTCTATAATTAATTATAGTAAGAGCTTAAGCATTTAAAATATCTTAAAAGGTAATAATTATCCTCATTGCACTGAGGACTCACCTGCATTTCAGACAAGCACTTGGCAGTGGGTGCTATAATTGGGGCTCGGCTATAGCATTTGATGAGCTTGAGATTGAAGAATGGGATTTCTGATACACACATTTAGTTTCCAAGGTGACACAGAATGTGCTAAGGAATGGAAAGGACCTGTGCTTCTTTTTTAAACAGCACAAACTCAGAACTGTGGTGGCCAGGCCAGGGAATGAAGGGACAGCAATGGGCCATGTAGGGAAGGCAAAATGGGAAAAGGCCTCATAAAGTGTCACACACTGAGGCAACATCTAATGTACAGTGTTCTATCAATTTCTTTAAGAAGCATTTCCATAAGGTAAATTCATCTTTTAAAAAAGGTACGTACTTGGGGCACCTGGGTGGCTCAGTCGGTTAAGCGTCTGCCTTCAGCTCAGGCCATCATCCCAGGATCCTGGGATGGAGTCCTGTTGGGCTGCCTGCTCAGCGGGGAGTCTGCTTCTCCCTCTGCCCCTCACCCCATTCATGCTCTCCCTCTCTGTCTGTCTCCCTCCCTCTCTCTCAAATAAATAAAATCTTTTTTAAAAAAGGTATGTACTTTCAGAGGCTACAAAAATAACGTGCAAATATGAAGAATCACGGTGAAATTTCCACATGGCTTTAACAGCTACATTATTACTTTAATGTTTTGCTGCTATCCTCATTAAAGTTGACTCTTTCTTAAGAAGATGGGATATCTGCATTTTCAAATGTGATGACGAACAAATACATTTATAACTTACTAATTTACAAAGACCTAGGGAAATGTGGCATATTCTAAAGCTATTGATGTGTGTGCTATTCTCAAACTTATTATTACCATATGTTTTGTAAGCCAGTCACACTCTCTTGATATGTGTAGCACATCACTCTCTATAAAAATTGCACTTAACTCATATACAGTTCTTGATCACCAGCTACAGACTACTCATGAGAATAGAGTTGGGGAGTAAACCTAGAGAATGACAATTAAAAAAAACACCAATAACAGTACATCTCTTGAGGGGGTCTTGGTAATATTAATAAATGTGAGAAATTCACTTTTGTAACTTACAAGATTTTGAGGAGGACTACTGGATCACTGCAGGATTTATTAGTCCATTTCACTGTATGCAATTTTTATTATTTTTATTTTAATGAATAAACATTGCATCTTTAAATTGGAACTTTATAAAATGTAAAACATTTTATCTGGAAGTCATACAATGATGTCATTATTTGGCAATAATCTATCCATGTCTAAGTCCAACGTCTCCAGAGTCCAAAGACATCATCTCTAAGTAATCCAAAAACCTCATTATGTACTGTTTTCTTCCTTTTGTTAATGCACAGAGAGTATCTATAGTTCAGAACACACACTTTTTTAGATGCTTTGAAGTTATTCCTTTATTATTCTGCTTAATTCTACTCCATCCTTCAAGGGTAAGCTCAAATGACACTTACCCAGCAAAGAAGCCTTTTTAGATTCCCTCAAGCATTATTTTTCTCTAGCACATGCCTCCAATCTCTGATGGCTTATTTGTATGCTTACATTATAACACTTGTTTCTCCTTTTATGTAATTGTCTACTCTCTAGCACATTCTCACCAGACATCAAGTTCTTTGAGAGTAGAGATTCCTTCTTGTTCATCTTTGTATCCCTAGTGCTTACCTGAGTGTGGCACAGTAAGTCAATAGTTGGTTACGAATGAATGAATATGTGTGTTAATGACTTAAGAATGCTATCTACTGGGAGTTCTGGTTTTTTTTCAAAATTTCATGGAGAGATTTTGGGAGAAGTTCTTAGAATATAGAGCTATCTTAACATGGAAGAAATTGAATAGATAAAAAAAAATACAAGAATAGCTAGAAGGACTATTATTAGTAGCAATGCAAAAACAGTAGGTACCAGGAGCAATATAGAATCTTTGTTGAACTTGAGCTTTTTTTTTTTTTTAAGATTTTATTTATTTGTCAGAGAGAGAGAGAGAGCACAAGCAGGGGGAGTGGCAGGCAGAGGGAGAAGCAGGCTCCCTGCTGAGCAAGGAGCCTGATGCAGGAACTTGACCCCAGGACCCTGGGATCATGATCTGAGCCGAAGGCAGGCACTTAACCAACTGAGCCACCCAGCTGTCCCTCAAACTTGAGCTTTTATAGAAGTAGATGTAAGGCAGCATTTATCAAAGAGGTGGTAGGGCCAGTAGGCTAAGAACATTGGCCCTAGAGTCCAATTAAATACTTTGTTTATACTGTGGCTTTGCCACTTACCAGCAAAGCTAAGTTTTAACCTCTTACAGTCTCAGATTCTTCTTCTATAAACCAACCTTCTAAAGTTTGGGGGATGTCTTAGTCCATTTGGGCTGTTATAACGAAATACCACAGATTGAGTGGCTTATACACAACAGAAATTTATTTATTTCTCATGGTTCTGGAGGCTGGATGTCTGCCATCAGGGTGCCAACATGATTGAGTGAGGGCCCTCTTCCAGTCACAGACTTCTCATTCTATCCTTAAGTGGTAGAAAGGGTTAGCGAGCTCCAAGGGATCTCTTTTATAAGAGCATTCACCCCACACATGAGGACTCCACCCTCATGACCAGTCACTTCTCAAAGGCCCCACCTTCTAACACTTTCACGTTAGGTGTTAGAATTCCAACATGTAAATTTGGGAGGTGGGAGACACAAACATACAGACCATAGCAAGGGATGATTAATAAGATAAATATCATATGAAGTACTTATCACAATGCCTGGCCATGTTAAGTACTAAATTTTAGCTATTATACTTACTCTTCTTTTTTTTTAAGATTTTATTTATTTGACAGAGAGAGACACAGCGAGAGAGGGAACACAAGCAGTGGGAGTGGAGGAGGGAGAAGCAAGCTTCCCGCTGAGCAGGGAGCCCGATGCGGGGCTCGATCCCAGGACTCTGGGATCATGACCTGAGCCGAAGGCAGACGCTTAACGACTGAGCCACCCAGGCGCCCCATATACTACCCTTTTTATGTATGATTTTACCTTCCATCCTATTTCTGTTGTTTTGGGTTTTCAAACATACATATCTGAAGCTAAAATTAATATGGGTATCCATGTGTAACTACTCATTTAAAAATATATTTTAAGATATTTTGAATATTAAAAGTCTTTAGATTTTAACAACATGTCAACATCATCTCATATATTATATTGGGAGAGAGAAGAGCAGGAGCAATGAGCTAGTCCAAAACTCTCATGGTCTATAATGGTTTTTGTAACTGTAGGCACACTCTGCCCCGTTTTTACCATCTGGAAAATAGAGACAAAAAATTGAAACCTCAATACAATAGATTGTAAGAAATAGCAAGTAGGAAAAATAAAAATGAAGCACTTAGTTTTCTTTGAAGTGTTGCAAGGTGGTATTATATTTTAATTATGTTCTTTTCACAAAATGGCAAAAAGCAATAAACTTAAGGGCATAATTCACTTAATTTAAACTTGGCCAGAAAGTATGGTCTGAGGCAAACTGCAAATTGAAGCTTTAGCATTGCCCCTTTGTGAATATTGCCCAGTGCCTTGAGTGAATAATTAATGCAGTGACTTCGATCAGGAGGTGCCAGCAAGAGCAGATATTGGGTCAAGTAGTAACCACATTGTTTTCTAACTCAGGGATGCTGGATATCTACACCATCAGATTGTCCTATCTTCAGTAAATTGGGAATAATCAACCTTCTTCCAGTTACCTCGTAGTTGTTTTTAATAATAATAATGATAATAATAACAATGATAATAATAAAATTGTACACATCTGTCTTCTTTGTAGAGAAAGCTGTGATGGAAACAGAGTGAGATAAAGGGTTAGGATTACTTAATAGAAACCTCCTCGAGGAACTACAGTCAGAGGGACTGCAGAGGAATATGATACAAATAAGCAGCAATCAGCAGTTTAGTTACATGATGCTGGGCTTAATCACCAGATAGTAGACATTCATAAGTGTTTATGAGGAGATCCAAAAAGCTAACGGAAGGCTCAGTCTTTCCATCAAGTCATATGGTAGGGGTGGCATGTTGTGGAAAGAAGGCTTGAAGGAAGGTGGGCCTGCATAGGAATCCTGCTTTGGTGAATTACTGGGAGCTGTCTGTTCTTGCTGGCTCTCAATATCTTTTTAAGTAAACTGGGGATCATAATATTCAACTTATGGGAGGCTGTGAGAATCAAAAGGGATAATGCACATACAGTGCTTAACCTACAATAAGCACTTGTAAGTACAGCTAATTGTTAATCCCTTGGGACTGGGTGTTCCCAGTGCCCTGTCGTTTAACTCATTGAGTGTACTTATTCTTACTAGGAAACTACACAGATCACCAAGATTCCTTAGCAGAGTTTATCATTTCCTATTATCATCAGTCAACGTTCTCTGTCTATTTTGCTATGAGAAAAGGAGGTATGTTAAATATCCAAGGAATAGTATTTCAGGTTAAGTTCTTCAAGTTGGTAGAAAAACTTAATATAAATCTATTGACCTAATCCCTGACCATGTTGACTTCATCACTGCTTGTATCTCTCATTACTTTTCAGTTACTATCTACTATTAGTAAAGTGTATTGGAAATAATGGAAGGCAGGAAACCTCACCTCCCTTTTTCTCTCACACAATTTACTTTAAATATGAAAGTTGTGCTTTTATATGTTTTTAGTAGGGTATACTGTGGGCTTACTTTAAATGGAATGTATTTATGACAGTATTACAAATGCCATTCAGAAACACCCTCTAACTTGGATAGTGGAATTTTATTCAACTTATATAACTTGTGAAAAATGCACTCATATTTTCAAATTGAGATGTATATGAGGATAATCATGTATGTTAATAAAATCTAGATAGAACTTAAGTAATTTTCAGGGTATACTATTTTGCATACCTAAAATCCTTCCATAAAAATGTAATTCTGAGGGTGCCTGAGTGGCTCAGTTGGTTGAGCGGCTGACTCCTGATTTCAGCTCAGGTCATGACCTCAGGGTCCTGAGATAGAGCCCCGAGTCAGGCTTCCCCACTCAGTGGGGAGTCTGCTTCAGGATTCTCTCTCTCCCCTCTGCCCCTCCCCCACTAAAAATAAATAAATAAATCTTTTAAAAATGTAATTTTGATTTAATTCAAATTTAATTGATAAAGATTTATGCAGAATGCTTAGTTTATATAAAGGTATTTGCTTGGGGAAAAAACAGACTTTTCATGTAGTAAACACTTGTTTTTTTTGTTTTTTTTTTAAAGATTTTATTTATTTATTTGACAGAGAGAGACACAGCGAGAGAGGGAACACAAGCAGAGAGAGTGGGAGAGGGAAAAGCAGGCTTCCCGCGGAGCAGGGAGCCCGATGCAGGGCTCGATCCCAGGACCCTGGGATCATGACCTGAGCTGAAGGCAGACGCTTAACGCCTGAGCCACCCAGGCGCCCCTAAACACTTGGTTTTGTGACTCTTAAGCATCTATTCTATCTTCTGTTAAAGCATTCCAACTGCCATGTTCTTTTTGAGGAAAGACAAAAAAGACAATAATGCAATGTGGTGGTAGTTTCAGTTGAGATGCCCTGACTTCCCTGAGCCAAGGCACGAACATGTGGCCTAAGGCAAACTGATTGGATTCAGTCTCCTGTATTTTGAAACATGAATAAAATAATGCCAATATTGGGGGGGGGGATTATAATGGGAACGAATTTATGTAACTGTCAGTACCCTGGTTAGGTAATTCCATTGACTCCATTATGTCACTAAGGACCAAAATTTCTCTATTTTATTTCCATATTCATAGGGTATAGACTAATCTTGTTCAGCTGCCTCCTCCCGTCGTCTCAAGATGGATGCTTAGTTCCCAGTTTCACATCACAATCTGATTCTTTAGACTGACAATTTGATCAGGGCTCAGCTAGACAGCTCACCTCTGCAGCAGTGGTCCAGTTGAGCTTGGTCATGTGGCTAAATAAATAAATACATACCAACTATAATTATATTGCTGTAGATTTGTAAATATTCTGATTTGTTATTTCATAAATCTGTGAAAGTGTCCCAAATACAATATTCTACTAATTTGCAATCGTCCCTTTTGAAGTTATACTTTAGTACCAGAGAACACTTTCAGTGACTTTTTTGGTAGCAATTTTGGAGGGAAGAGAAAAACATCTTTTTTCTAGCACTCAGAAATTCCTTACTGTATCTTATTTTATGTTTCTCTTTATACAGAATCCCCTCCAGCTATAACAGCTGTAGCTAAAACTGTTCATTTGATGCTGCACTGGGATTTTGCTTTTTCACTCTCTTGTGCCCACTTATGTCTAAGATTAGGGGGTCTTCATTAAATGTTTGTTTAATTAATAATTAAAAATAGGTTAAATGACAGAAGGCAATTGCTATGATACAAGCACTAGAGAGTGGTTATTACAAACAACACTGACATGGAGATGATACCCGGAAAGGAAGTGTATAGCTGAGATTTAGAAAAATGAGGGACAGCAGGATATGAGCTGCATGTTAAAAATACCACCGTCTTGGGATTCATAAGACTTGGCTCCGAGGGTTATGAGGATCACTCAGGCATGTATCTTGACAGTGAACAATCAGCATTTTTTGTTGTATTTTTCTGTATGTTACAAAATTCATTCAGGCAACACTGTCCTTGGTAAGAACACAAAAGTAGAAACCGTTTCTACTCTTGGTGCAATCCAGTAGGAGGTATATTAGATCTGTGGGCTTGTAGCAATAGAAGGACCTAAGTTTATCTTTCAATCTAATGTGTACATTTTAAATGAAAAGATTAAAGTATGGAGAGGTTCAACTAACCCATACTATTTTAATAGCATCTACTTATTCTGTGTTGTCTTAAATCATTTGCACATGTTATCTTATTTAATGCTCTCAGCAATTCTATGACATGAGTCCCAATTTATGAATCAGGTAACTGAAATTCAGCAAGGCTAAGTAACTTGTCCAAGGTTACTGCTGTGCTTCTCATCAGGGATAGGGCCCTGCTTTGTTGACCTCCAGCCTAGTACTCATTCCACAGGACTGACAACCAGTACCTGGACCTCTGAAACAGCCTATATGGGAATCTGGAGCCCAGGAATTGGGCAGAAAGATTTAGGTGGCCTCTATGTGTAGGTTATAACATATAATTATATGCTTTTATTAAGATTATCATGTCCTATTAATTTAACAGCTTTTAATAATATGCTTAGTGTTTACAAATGTAAACATAAATGGAAAGGGAGAAAATCATGAAACTGTACCTGATGAAATAAGCTGTTTTAAGCTAGACCAGTAATTGCATTCTAATCAGGATGAAAAATAGCTGACATTCCTAATGTAGCATAACCAGGTTGGTGAGGGGCAAGGAATATCAGGATTAATAACTCCAATGATATCCTTTTCTGTTTCTCTCTGTTGAGAGCACAGAGTACAAAGGTATGGCCAGGGTGTTCCTATGAGGTCATAAGAGACTGACAGAAGAGCCAGAACTGCATGGGAAGGGGTGCCATTCGCTGTCATCTTACCCACTGATTCTGGTTAATACATAAAATGTCTACAATGAATTCAGCAGAAAGCCTCTCCAGAGTTCTATGTTCAAAGCTAGGATTATTCATTAATTCATTTGTGCATGCATTTATTCAGTTTGTTATCATGATTGAGCTCATAGGATTGGTAAGTTGCAATTATGTGAAAGAAATATGGCAAATGTTCTGAAAGACTACCAGAGATGCCCTTTCAAAGAAATAGAGTTGAAATATGTTGGAATATAATTAGAGTAGATTAGACTAACTTTAGTTCCTCCACTTTCTAGAAACGGAAGCTTCATTTTCCACGTTGTTTTATATAATTAGTTTCCTTAGCCAGAAATGTTTTATTTTTGCTCAGTGGTCTCTAATTTACCAGCTTCTTTTCCAGGACAGCATTTCCTAGTATCTTAATAACTACAATGGAATGGCTATGCTCAGCTTAATGGACATGAGCTTTAAAAAATAATGTCATTTCTGAACACTTAACAAGAGTCACAATTAAGAAGGCATTGAAGTTCAAGGTCTTATAAAAAAAAAAAGACACTTTCCTAATCATAACGTAGCCATCTAAGTTAGTAATCCAAGTGGTCTTTTTTAAGGCTCAAAAACATGAATGTATTCCTATTTCTTCCTGACCTTGAAATGATTCAAAATGTGAAAAGCTTTTTGACTGCCATCACAGAAAACTACTATAAATGTGTGTGTGTTCGTGGGTGTGTATATATCTCTATAAAATACTAAATATAGTATAACATATATGATACAGATAGAGTAAACTATATCTTGGGGCACCTGGGTGCCCCAGTTGTTAAGCATCTGCCTTCTGCTCAAGTCATGATCCTGGGGTCCTGGGATCGAGCCCCACGTCGGGCTCCCTGCTCGGCGGGGAGCCCGCTTCTCCCTCTGCCTGCCGCTCCCCCTGCTTGTGTTCCTGCTCTCGCTGTCTCTCTCTGTCAAATAAATAAAATCTTAAAAAAAAGAGTAAACTATATCTTATCTAGGTACAGTAAACTGTATGTGTCTAGAGTAAACTGTATCTGTATCGATAGTGTATCAAACCAATATATATATACATATATAATGGTTTGTGTGATAGTTGTCTAACAGCCATTTCACGTATTGAATTATGTCAATCATAAGATATATCTATATCTACTATACTATATTTATAGTAGAGCATTTATATCTACATCTATTATGATATATAGTATATACTATAATAGGATAGATATATATTAGTGTACATAATTATTTTTAATTATTAATAAGATATAATTTGAGAAGAAAAAGTCACAATTTTTAAAGAATGAACCAACACACATAGGAATTCTGTTTTCAGTGTAGACTAGATTAGTAATAGTGAAAAGGCTTATTACATTTATTTTCTGTTTGAGAAATAAAGAGAGCTGAAACAATCCTTTTAAAATTATGCTCAATGGGGCGCCTGGGTGGCTCAGTCATTAAGCGTCTGCCTTCGGCTCAGGTCATGATCCCAGGGTCCTGGGATTGAGCCCTGCATCGGGCTCCCTGCTCTGCAGGAAGCCTGCTTCTCCCTCTCCGACACCCCCTGCTTGTGTTCCCTCACTTTCTGTGTCTCTGTCAAATAAATAAATAAAATCTTTAAAAATAAAATAAATAAAATAAAATTATGCTCAATGGAATGCATGGTACTTGGTCAGTTACCATGAGTATACTGTGAATTTTCTTCTCAGACAGCTCACATAGATTGCAAAGGTCTGTCTCCAGTCCTTCAAGACGCCTGACTAGAATAGACTCTTGCTATGGGAAAAAAAAATCCTTTCTGCTAATCCTGCTAGTCTGGATCTACACAGGATCTTGGAGGTAGGAACCCTAAATTCAGTTCATACCTCCAAGATCCTGTGTAGATCCAGACTTGTTTTCAATGGAGAGTCCTGTCCCCAAGAGTTGTCTTCCTATTATAAGAGACCTGTTCTAATTTGTAGAGGATCCTAAATATCTAGTCCAGGCCAAGTATCATTCCTATTGAAATATCCAAGAGATAAATTCAAATTTGAGCTAACATCTAGCTAGCTGTCTTCCACAATGGACTCAGGACTTAAGTCTAATGTTTTGGACTTCTCTTCTCTCCAGGTTCTCAGCTTGGGCTTATTATCTACAAAAGGCTTAGCATTAACCTTGGTAGCACTTTGGCACACAATGCTTGAAGCATTTGGTTGTATGGTTAACATTATAAATGGCTAATACCTTTTACTATATTGTTGCTTGGTTACTGTTATTTGGTTTTTAGAATGGTGCCAGAAATTTACTGTGCTATTAAAATGTATGTATGGAATGAGAGTAACATTTAGGCAGGGTCATTTTTAGAATGATACATGAAATACATGCCATAATGTAGGATCTCTGGGTTTTGCCAATGAAAGATAGTGAGTTATAATCCTTTTTCTTGAACAATGTAATGTTCCTTAAAAAATGTTTTATGTCTGCATCCTGTAGTTTCTGTCCTCATCTTACTCCACTTTAAACACAATGTTTCTATTATTTCATTCTTTTTCCCCACAGATTCCTCCAATGAAATATAAACTTTTCAAATTATATAGATATATTAAATTGTTCTGCCCTTTCCTCATTCCAAACTCTCCAACACACACACACACACACACACACACACACACACACACGACATCAAAGCTCTTTGACTTCTTTATATTCCTTTTCCTAAATGCATTATTTAGTTATCAGAGTCAATCTATTCTTCATAATGTACAAGTGTGGAATCTGTCAGTTACTGCTACATAAAAAATAACCTTAAAACTCCAGTGGCTTACATAAGCATTGGTTTTCCCCTCCTAAGTTAGTGGGTTGGCAGGAACTGACCTTCAGGCTGCAGTCACTGGAATGGATCATTTCCACATGTCTTTCACCCTGGATCTGGGATTATTAGGCTAGCTGTCATATTTTTCTCATAAAATGGCAAAAATACAAGAAAATAAGCTCCACTGTGTAAGGTCATTTCAAGCCTCTGCTTGTGTGACAACTGCAATCAGTACATTGCCTGGTTAGGTTCCCTGTCAAAGCTTAGTGATACCAAAAGACACTAAAACACATAAAAAAGGCCACAGGATAAGAAACAAGGAACAATAGATCTACAAAACAACCAGAAAACAATTAACAGAATGGCAATAGTAAGCCCTTACCTAACCATAATTACTTTAAATGTGAACAGATTAAATTCTCCAGTTAAAAGACATAGAATGGCTAAGTGATTAAAACAAATAGTGGTGCCTGGGTGGCTCAGTCAGTTAAGTGTATGACTCTTGATTTCAGCTCAGGTCATAATCTCAGGGTTTGAGATTGAGCCCCACATCAGGCTCTGTACTGGGCATGAAGCCTGTTTAAGATTCTCTCTCCCTCTCCCTCTGCCCCCCTCTCTCTAAAAACAAAATCCAACAATATGCTGCCTATAAGAGACTCATTTTAGCCTTAAAGACACATGTAGACTGAGAGGGAAGGGATGGAAAAAGACATTTCAAGCAAATGGTAACCAAAAAAAAAAAAAAAAAAGCAAGGATAGCTATACTTTTATCAGACTAAATAGTCTTTAAGTAAAAATGGTAGGGGTGCTTTGGTGGCTCAGTTGGTTAAGCGTTTGCCTTCAGCTTAGGTCATGATCCCAGGGTCCTGGGATTGAGCCCACATCCATCGGGCTCCCTGCTCAGCGGAGAGCCTGCTTCTCCTTCTCCCTCTGCCCTTCCCCCTCGCTCATGCTCGCACTCTCTCTCTCAAAATAAATAAATAAAATACTTTTAAGAAACTAAAAATGGCAAAAGAGACAAAGAAGGTCATTATATAATGTTAAAGGAGGATATACATCAAGAAGATATAGCAATTATAAATATTTATGCATTCAACATTAGAACACCTAAATATATAAAGCAAAAACTAACAGCTAAAAAGAGAAATAAACTGTAATACAATTATAGTTGAGAACTTTAATACCACACTTTCAACAATAAATAGATCATCCAGATAGAGAATCAATAAAGAGACAGTGGGGGATGCCTGGGTGGCTCAATTAGTTAAGCGCCGGCCTTTGGCTCAGGTTATGATCCTGGGGTCCTGAGATGGAGCCCTGCATTGGTCTCCCTGCTCAGTGGGAAGTCTGCTTCTGCCCCTTCCCCCTACTCACGCTCTCTCTGTCTCTCTCTCAAATAAATAAATAAAATCTTATAAAAGAGAGAAAGAGAGAGAGAGTGGATTTGAACAACACTATAGACAAAATGGACCTATCAGTCATACACAGAATATTCTATCCATCAACAACAGAATATACATTCTTCTCAAGCATACTTGTAACATTTTCTAGGATAAACCAAATGTGGGACTATGAAACAAGTCTTGGCAAATTTGAGAAGATTGAAATCATACCAAGAATATTCTCTGACCACAATGGCAAGAAGCTAGAAATCAGTAACAAGAGGAAAACTGGAAAATTCATAAACACCTGAAAATTAAACAACACTCTTCTGAACAACCAGTGGATCAAAGAAGAAATTAAAGAAGAAATAAAGACGGTTTCTTGACACAAATGGAAATGAAAACACAACTTTCCAGAATGAATGCAATGCAGCAAAAGCAGTTCTAAGGGGGAAGTTCATAGCAATAAGCATCTACATTAAGAATCAAGAAAGATCCCAAATAATAATGCTACACCTTTAGGAACTAGAAAAAGGTCAAACTGAGCCTAAAGGTAGCAGAAGAAAGGAAATAAAAAAGATTAAAGCAGAAATAAATAAAACAGAGAATAGGAAAACAATAAAAAAGATTAACCAAACTAAGACTTGGTTCTTTGAAAAAATTGAGAAACTCTTAGCTAGGTTAACCAAGGAGAAAAGAGAAAGGACCCGTATCAAAAAATTATAAATGTAAAAAGAGACATTACAGATGATAACATAGAAATTCAAAGGATCATAAGAGACAACTGTAAACAACTGTTGGCATATAGCCAACAAATTAAACAACCTAGAAAAATGGGAAAATTCTTAGAAACATACAACTTACCAAAACTGATGAAGAAGAAATAGGAAATCTGAACAGACCAATTACTAGTAAGGAGATTGAATCAGTAATAAAAAAAAATCCACCAATGAAGAAA
The DNA here is from genome assembly GCF_004348235.1 of Phoca vitulina. Lineage (NCBI taxonomy): Eukaryota > Metazoa > Chordata > Mammalia > Carnivora > Phocidae > Phoca > Phoca vitulina. The sequence continues at coordinate 13,747,542 of NW_022589728.1, read as the reverse complement.
AGCTCAGGACCAGATAACTTCACTGGTGAGTTTTACCAAACATTTAAAGAATTAATACCAATTCTTTTCAAACTCTTTCAAAAAATCAAAGAGGAGGGCACTCATTTTATGAGACTAGCATTATCCTGATACCAAAATCAGAAAAGAACACTATTAGAAAAGAAAATTACAGGCAAATATCCCTGACGAACATAGATGCAAAAGTTCTCAGTAAAATACTAGTAAACCAAATTCAGCAACATATTAAAAGTCTCATTCACCATGATGAAATGGGATTTATACCTGGGATGCAAGGATGTTTCAACATATGCAAATCAATCAATGTGATTACATTAAGAAAATGCAAACAAGAATCATATGATCATCTCAACAGATACAGAAAAAGCATTTGACAAAATTTAACATACATTCATAATAAAACCTCTTAACAATTTAGACAAAGAAGGTATTTATCTCAACATAATAAAGTCCATATAAGACAAGCCCACAGCTAACATCATACTCAATGGTGAAAGAAGCTTTTGCTCTCGGATCAGGAACAAGAAAAGGCTGCCTACCACTCTGGAAAACAGTATGGAGGTTCCTCAGAAAGTTGAAAATAGAGCTACCATATGATCCAGCAATTGCACTACTGGGTATTTACCCCAAAGATACAAAAGTAGGGACCTGAAAGGCTACGTGCACCCCGATGTTTATAGCAGCAATGTCCACAATAGCCAAACTGTGGAAAGAGCCAAGATGTCCATCAACAGATGAATGGATAAAGAAGATGTGGTATATATACACAATGGAATATTATGCAGCCATCAAAAGGAATAAGATCTTGCCATTTGCAACGACGTGGATGGAACTGGAGGGTATTATGCTGAGCGAAATAAGTCAAACAGAGAAAGACATGTATCATATGACCTCACTGATATGAGGAATTCTTAATCTCAGGAAACAAACTGAGGGTTGCTGGAGTGGGGGGTGGGGTGGGAGGGATGGGGTGACTGGGTGATGGACACTGGGGAGGGTATGTGTTCTGGTAAGCGCTGTGAATTGTGTAAGACTGTTGAATCTCAGATCTGTACCTCTGAAACAAATAATGCAATATATGTTAAGAAAGAAAAAAAGAAGAAGAAGAATGTAGCAGGAGGGGAAGAATGAAGGGGGGGAAATCGGAGGGGGAGAAGAACCATGAGAGACGATGGACTCTGAAAAACAAACTGAGGGTTCTAGAGGGGAGGGGGTTGGGAGGATGGGTTAGCCTGGTGATGGGTATTGAGGGGGGCACGTTCTGCATGGAGCACTGGGTGTTATGCACAAACAATGAATCATGGAACACTATATCTAAAACTAATGATGTAATGTATGGGGATTAACATAACAATAAAAAAATTAAAAAAAAAAAAGAAAAGGCTGCCTACTCTCACCACTCCTATTCAGTATGGTACTGGAAGTCCTAGCTAGAGCAATCAGGCAAGAAAAAGAAATAAAAGGTATCAAAATGGAAAGGGAAGAATTAAAATTATCTTCAGTAAAGGTGCAGTTTTGCAATACAAAATTTACATTAAAAAATCAATAGCATTTCTATACAGTGACAGCAAAATTTCCACTTAGAATAGCATCAAAACAATTAAATACTTAGTAATAAATTTAAGGAAGTGTGAGATCTCTTTGTTGAAAACTACAAAACACTGATTAAAGAAATCATATAAGACATAAATAAGTGGAAAGATATCCTGTGTTCATGGATTGGAAAAATGACTTTTGTTAATATGTCAATACTACTAAAGACCATCTATAGATTCAATGCAATCCCTATCAAAATTCTGATGGCATTTTTACAGAAATAGAAAAAATACTCCTAAAATTTATATTAAATCACAAAAGACCCTGAATACCCAAAGAAATCCTGAGAAAGAAAAGAATAAAGCAGGAGGTACCCCACGTCCTGATTTCAAGCTATACTCTAAACTATAATCATCAAAATGGTATGGTACTGGCATAAAAACAACAATGGAACAGAATCAAGAACCCAGAAATAAATCCAAGCATATACAGCCAAATTTGACAAGGGAACCAAGAATACCCAATGGAGAAAAGACACTCTTCAGAAATGGTGCTGAGATAATCGGATATTCACACGTGAAAGAATGAAACTGGACCCATATCTATACCATTCACACCAATTAACTCAGAATGGACTAAAGACTTATATGTAAAATCTAAAACCATAAAACTCTTAGAAGAAAACATAGGAACAAAGCTCCTTGACATGGGTCTTGATAATGATTTTTTGGATATGACACATAAAGGCCAAGGAACAGAATAAAAATAAACAAGTGGAACTACATCAAACTAAAAAGCATCTAAAGAGCAATAGAAACCATCAACAAAGTGAAAAGACAACCTACAGAATGGAAAAAATATTTGCAAAGTATATATGATAAGGGGTTAATATCCAAGTTAATATAAAGAACTCTTACAACTTCCTTTTTTACTGTAGAATACCAAATAATGGGCAAAGGACCTGTTTAGACATTTCTCCAAAGATGATATTCAAAAGGCCAACAGGCCAAATGAAGGGTCAGTTTTAATATTAGGGAAATGCAGATTGAAACTACAATGAGATATCACCTCATGCCTATTAGAATGGCCATCATCAAAAAGACAAGAGATAACAAGTGCTGGCATGTGAAGAAAAGGGAACCCTTGTGCACTTTTGGTGGCATATAAGTTGACATAGCCACTATGAAAAACAGTATGGAGGATCCTCAAGAAATTAAAACTAGAACTACCAAATGATCTAGCAATTCCATTTCTGGAAATATATCCAAAGGTAACAAAAACACCAAATAGAAAATATATCTGCACCCCCATCACCCCCATGTTCATAGCAACATTATTTACAATGGTCAAAATATGGAAACATCCTAAGTGTCCATTGATGGATGAATGGATAAAGATGTGAGGTGTGTGGGTGTGTGTGTGTGTGTGTGTGTATGTGTATGTGTGTGTGTGTGTGTGTGTGTGTTTGGTATACATAATGAAGTATTATTCAGCCATAAAAAATGAGGAAATCCTATTTGTGACAACATGGATGGACCTTGAAGGCATTAGGCTAAATGAAATAAGTCAGACAGAAAGACAAATACTGTATGATCTCACTTATATGTGGAATCTAAAATCAAGAATTCATAGAAAAAGAGATCAGATGTATGGTTGCCAGAGGTGGAGGGTGGGAGCAGGGAGAATTGAGAAACGTGGTCAAAAGGTACAAACTCCCAGCTATAAGAAATAGTACTGGAGTTGTAATGTACAGCATGATGAATATAGCTAACAGTGCTATTTGATATATAGGAAGGTTATTAGAAGAGTAAATCCTAAGAGTTCTCATCACAAGGGGATTTTTTTTTCTTTTTTTATTGTATCTATATGAGAAGATAGATGTTAGCTAGACCTTTTGTGTTAATAATTTCACAATATATGTAAATCAAACCATCATACTATATGCCTAAAACTTATACAGTGATGTATGTCAATTCTCAAACTGGAAAAAAACGTTGAATACGCTTAATACATACTAGAGTGGCTAAATTTTTAATCCTAAATATACTAAGTCTGATGAGTATTCAGAGTGAATTATATTGCTGGTGGGATCTCTTTTACTGCTGGTGGGATCAGTCACTTTGGGAAACAGTTTTCATTTTCTTGTGCAGTGAAATATATACCATAAGAAATAGCATTCCCATTCCTAAGAATCTTTTGCTTTTTTCTTAAGATGCAAAAGTGGTTTTGTTCTGGGACACCTGGGTGGCTCAGTTGGTTGAGTGTCTGACTCTTGGTTTCAGCTCAGGTCATGATCTCAGGGTCCTGGGATGGAGCCCCGTGTCAGGCTCTGTGTTCAGTAGGGGGTCTGCTTGAGGATTTGCTCTCTCTCCCTCTGCCCCTCCTCCTCCTCCTATCTCTCTCTCTCTCTCATAAATGGATGAATCTAAAAAAAATGGATTTGTTCCCTTGGGGCTTATCTTTGGGGATGCCTTGTTTGTTTTGCTATCTTTTATTTGTTTTTCAATCCCTCCCCCAATTACTAACTTTGTTTATTCATGTCTTTTTCTGTTCTCATTTCCCATGATTTCAAAGCTGCTGATTGCAAAGTTATCATTGTAGCTCTTCTTTCAGAGTCAAACTGTATTCTACTCTCTCTGTTACATCTGCTTATTATGCAGAAATGTGTGTTAATGCTACTGTGTGTACTACTTGCCATCAACTAGACCAAAAGCCTGTGGTCCTTATAGATAGTCTTCTTATGTCATGGTCCTTCTTTTTTTATTTCTAGAGATGTATTTTATGATTGCTTATTTAAAAGGTGAAATATCAAGATTTCTCTGGCAAACAGAAGCTGCTGGTTTCCACTCTTTGATGTCTAAAGAAGTGCTATTGAATATGTGTATAATATAGTCATCTGCTTGAGGAAACATCTTTAATATTTCCTCATGGTATAAATCTGCTGAATGCTGAGTCATGTCTGAAATACACCATTTTCACAGTGAATGCATTTTACATGCTAGAAAAACTTAATAAGATATGACATTTAAGTTAAAGAGAATTAATGTTCCAATTTGTGGAGTTCATTGTTCAGCGGCCATGCAGCTCAACCTGCAGCCGCCATGTCAGGGGTCACGTAGTCAGTATACAGGGAATATATCTTCCCTCACTTCCTCTTTCTCTTCTTCTCTTGTTTTTTTTTTTTTTTTTAAAGATTTTATTCATTTATTTGACAGAGAAAGAGAGAACAAGTAGGCAGAGAGGTAGGCAGAGGGAGAGGGAGAAGCAGGCTCCCCGCTGAGCAGGGAGCCCGATGCGGGGCTCGATCCCAGGACCCCGGGATCATGACCTGAGCCAAAGGCAGCGGCTTAACCGACTGAGCCACCCAGGCACTCCCTTCTCTTGTTTTTTATATCTTTCTTACCGTTGCCTTCTGACACTTCAATACGTCTTCATCATACTGACTGAAAAAGGAAAACAAAAACCAAAACAATCCACAATGAAAAAATTCCATGATGTGTTTCTTTTCCATCTGTTCTTTGATCACTGACAAAAATGACAAATGAAAAGGCTTCAGTTCTTTACTACATCTTCATCACCCAGTACTATGAAGACTTGTTTTTGAGTTTAACAATCTCTGGTACCTGAATGATGCTGCTCTTTCGGAGTCTCCAATAAATCCCTACTTGCAAAATCCAAGTGCCTCTTCCCAGATCTGTCACTAAGGTAACTTTCTGCAGTAGTTGACCTTGCTGACCGCTCCTTCCTTCCTTCTTCACATGCTACTTCTTGGCTTCTTTGTAATCTCCTCATTCTTATTCTATGAGTTATCAGCCTTCTCTATGACCTCCCTTCCTTCACCTATCTTTTAGGTGTAACTTTCTCAAGGTTACATCTTGGTCTTCAATCACATGCTCTCCCAACTGAAACTGTGGTCACCACAGTTGCAATTTTAACCTCCCTTCAGATGATTCCATCTCTGTATTTCCAGCCTGGTTCTTCTCTTAGACACCACACTTAAATTTGCAACCCCTTGCTGGTCAGGGATGTTGCACTTATCCCTACATTCAACATGTTCAAAATGAAATTGGACAATGAGGAACATTACCTTTGGACTCAGACAAATCTGGCTTAAAATTTTGCCCTGACCGTCTGTCCTCTGTGTGCCTATGGAGAAGACACTTAAATGGTAAAGGCTATAATTTGGGGGAAAAACTCTCTACTCTACGGTTACTGTGAGGATATCTAACTCACTGCCTGAAATAAGGTGGCACTCAAAATCTAGGAGGTATTCTGTGTTACTATCCTCTCTTCAATGTCTCTTCCTCTTACTGGAACTCTGTATCCATTAGTAGCATCATTGTAACACTATAGCAATTTCTTCTTGCTCTATCTTCATATCCCATTGGTAGTCAAGTCATGTTGACTGTATTTTTTTCATTTTGTCTTATATATGTACTTGTCTTTCTCTGCCTTGGTTCTGATTATCCACAACTCACATTATTGCAAAACGTACCAATTGTTTCTATTGCTTTTAGTCTCTCATTGCCCCAAATCATCCTTCATAGTGTCATTGACATTATTTTCCATCCTTCATACTATCATTGACATTATTTTCCTAAGGAATGCAGTAATGCTTCACATTTTCCCTCAGATTGCTCCAGTGGCTCCTAATTGCCTGAAGTATAATGACTAAACATCTTAAGTTAGCATTCATAGTCCTTTTCAGTCTGATTTTCAGTTATCTTTCTTGTTTCCTTTCCTACTACTAGTCTTTATAAACTCTCTCCTCTAGGCAGATGGGATAAGTAACTGACCTCCAAAAAACTCAGTAAAGCATGCTCAGTGCATTTCCTTCTTTTGCAAGGTCTCTCTTTCCTTAACAAATTCTGGCTAGACACAACTGCTTCCTCCTCAGGATTCATGTAACATGTTGCTTGTATCTCTGTTAAGTGCTTTATTTTTTCCTTTTTCCCTTATATTGTTGTTAGGCATGTGAGTATCTTTCTTCACTACAAGCTGAGTCCATTGGAAGCAAAAATGGCAATGCAATAAAGCTAGTAAAATAGAAACAGCAGTAGAAAATCAGGACTGTGAAAAAAGAACTACACCAACATTATGGCCCAATATAATTGCTGTGATTATTACCAAACATTGCTCTGAACTTCTTTTTTTTTTTAATTGGAGTATAATTAACATACAATGCTATATTACTTTCAAGTGTACAACATATTGATCAACAATTCTGTATATTACCCAGTGTTCACCACAATAAGTATAGTCACCATATAACATTACAATATTATTGACAATATTCCCTATGCTGTACTTTTCATCTTCATGACTTATTTATTTTACAGCTGGAATTTTGTACCTCTTAATTCTCTTTACCTATTTTACCCATCCCCCCTGTGGCAACTGCCAGTATGGTCTCTGTATTTAAGAATCTGTTTATTTATATGTTTTATTTTTTAGATTCCACATGTAAGCGAAATCATATGTCTTGTGTCTTTGCAGCAAAAGCAGTTCTAAGAGGGAAGTTTATAGCAATATAGGACTACCTCAAGAAACAAAAATTCTAAAATTTATGTGGGCTCAAAAAACACCCCAAAAAGCCATAGCAATCTTGAGAAAGAACACAGCTGGAGGTATCACAATTCTAGATTTCAAGATATACTACAATGCTGTAGTAATCAAAACCATATGGGACTGGCACAAAAATAAACACATAGATCAGTGGAACAGAAGAGAAAGCCCAGAAATGAATTAATCTATGACAAATGAGGCAAGAACATACAGTGGGGAAAAGACAGTCTCCTCACAAATGGTGCTGGGAAAACTAGACAGCTATATGCAAAAGAATGAAACCAGATGACTTTCTTACACCATACATAAAAATAAACTCAAAATTGATTAAAGACCTAAATGTGAGACCTGAAACCATAAAAATCCTAGAAGAAAATATAAACATAACAAAACATAATCTCTTTGACATGGGCCTTCACAACATTTTTCTAGATGTCTCCTCAGGCAAGGGAAACCAAATAAATAAAAAAATAAACTTTTGGGATGATACCAAAATAAAAAGTCTAAACTTCTAGCTGATTAAAATACAATCATTCATTTCATAAATATATTCTGAATGTCTTCCCTAAGTCTTGCACCATGCTAGATCCTTAGGATACAAATACATAGTTCATAGGGAATTTAAAACAGCAAGTTAGATACTTCAAATTTTCTAGAAAAAGAAACACCATTCTTCATATGAAGTAAAATTTCTCTCAGTATTAATGTTTGAGAGAGATTTATTATTTGGGACCTTGTATAAAGGGTCATTAAAAAAATAATGAACAGGAGCCTCAACAAAAATATGGAAGCAAAGATCCATATAGCTGTTTAAAAAGCTATTTGTATCACTATATATTATATATAAGATTCAGAAGCATTAGTGTCTTAGTTCATCACTGTTTTCATTAAATGTATAGCCAAACTATTGACAACAGCGTCTTTGACACATTAGTCAAATTGGATCTATGCTAAATGCTTACGTTTAGCACTAAATAATCCTTAACTGACAGCCTTTATTATAGGCATTTCCCAATGTATTGTGTGTATTAGTGACTATAACTACTAATTAACTATTCAAATATGCAAACTCGATGAAATAAGTCTTCACCCACCTCTTGAAACAAATATTATCTTAATTTACCTTAAATTCATAATTGTTTGTGTATGTATCTTTAATTTAGAACACGTGCATTTTTCTCTGACTTTCAGTGTTGGTCTTTGGAATCAGAACAGAGTAAGCTGGTGTGTTCTGGCAGGTTTCTCCCCTAATGTCTGCCAAGATTCTGTTTCCTTCTTAGAGATTATCTTCATTACCTTACCCCCTCTTTCTTTCTAGTTTTCTACATTTCCTCACCTAATGTGTAGTAGATAATGGGTTGAAACTATTCTATTTCTTTGATTGAAGCAAAGTGAAACAATAATAATAACATCTACTAACAGTGGTTAGCTCTTAAACAACTGATTTTCATTCTTATGGTAAGATGTGTTTAGTTGTGAATAAGCTCCTTATGTGATCTGCTGAATAATGATAATTTTGCACTGTGTGAATGATTTTCCATTGTTTGCCAAAGCATCTGAGTGATTAGAAGACATATTGCTACTGAGTCTACTTGCTTCATTTTACAAAATTTTAACAATCTTGGATACTGTAGATAAAAATCCAGATGCATGAAGATTTTTGATTTGAGTCTTGAATGTGAACAAAGCATAACATGCTTCTTCTAGATTATGAGTTACTCGCTGGGACTTATTTAAAACCCACACAGGCACTGTCTCAGCAACTGTTTAGTTCTGTGCACACAGCAAGAATTCAATAAGTGCTGAATACATAAATAATAGAAGTATTTTCTACTCTTCTTTCCCCTTGTCACCTTTATATTCTTGCCAAGTCACATGGAATCTGAAATCGGGTAGAAATAATTGATACTGATGATTAGATAACACTTACTACTGTAGTCATACATGCCATCTTTGGAGCTAATGCCCATACTAAGACATCCTTTATTGTTCTAAAGAATACAACATACTAGATCTTTTTCTGAATGCTATAAGAGGGTTAGCACCCTTCTCAGTAATATTAAAATTATACTCCACTAGGTGGGAACAGTAAGCTTATAAATAGATTTCTTTTTTGTTTTTTAGTAAAAGAGGAAGGGCCCACTAGTTAGATGAAGGACACAATATTAATATTTTTTCTTCCTTTAACTACCTCTTGTTTACATGTTATGACCACAGTTAAAACAAATTAGTCTGCAGATTAAAAGCTTGATGGAATTTTAAAAAGTCATGATGCCTGTATTACACTGCCCATTGCAAGTGTGAGAAAGTGTAAAACTTGCAGAACATCCATGAAGGAGATGGGAGGAAGGGTGGTGGTAAGAGTGAAGGGATTCCTCCAACTCATGTATTGTTGCCAGAAAAATGCCAAGGTTCACCCCCATGGCACAAAAAATACTAAAAAGACATCCTGACATATGCAAGGCAGGCTCTGTTGAGAAAAATAGCTCAGTTACAATTTTGTTAATCAGGCTTGCTAAAGGAAAGTGATATGTCATTACTTCCAGTGAATAATTCCTCAAATGTCCTAATCCCTAAGAAGCCTCTGTTCAGAGAAGTCATATGATATTAAAGAACATGCCCTTGAGTCAGAAGCCCTAAAGTCCAATTCTGACTCTACCAATTATGGTGTGATTTTAAGTAAGTCACTTCATTTCATTTTTTGGCAAAATGGGAATCCTCTTAGCCCTTCCAACTGAACTCTTAATAGCTTTTCTTCTGCCCTTAGATTTCTCTACCAACAGTTCATAAAAGAAATCCACCCTTGGTCTCAGTCTTTCCAGGTCAAGTTTTCAGAATCCTGTTTGCTCATTTTAGCTTCTTCCCTATTACCAGCTTGCTTTGGGCACCATTTTCTGTCTTGCCCACCTCTCACCCCCAGCCCTGCAGAGTTTCATTTTGCTCCACATGTCAAACTCTGACAACTCCTAAAGTGACTGTAGCACCTGAAATACCAGCCAGTGACATTCCCTAGGTGCCTTGTTGGGAAAGGACCAATTAGAAATACCTGTTAACTGGAGAGGCCCGGTTAGATGTATTTGGAGGACCCAATGAGAGTGTTTTTTGATATGCTTGCTGAATTCTGTAGCATTATACAAAAGTGAGCTTCTGACCCCAATTCAGGGATGCACACTACTGTGGCTCCTTCAACTCTCTCCTCATTCAGGCCTTCAATAGCTTATAAATATATACATATGATACATATATACCATATATACCATAATATATAGATATCGTATATTACATATGTCATAATGTATATGTCATATATATCATATAATTAATATATAATGCATATATAATTAATATACATTATATTTTATTTATTTTTTAATTTTATTATGTTTTGTTAGTCACCATACAATACATCATTAATTTTTGATGTGGTGATCCACGATCCATTGTTTTTGTATAACACCCAGTGCTCCATGCGGTACATGCCCTCCTTAATACCCATCACCGGGCTAACCAATCCCCCCTCCCCCCTCCCCTCTAAAACCCTGTTTGTTTCTCAGAGTTCATAGTCTCTCATGGTTCATCTCTCCCTCCAATTTCCCCCTCCTTCATTTTTCCCTTCCTTCTCCTAATGTCCTCCATGTTATTCCTTATGTTCCACAAATAAGTGAAACCATATGATAATTGACTTTCTCTGCTTGACTTATTTCACTTAGCATAATCTCCTCCAGTCCCATCCATGTTGATGTAAAAGTTGGGTATTCATCCTTTCTGATGGCTGAGTAATATTCCATTGTATATATGGACCACATCTTCTTTATCCATTCATCTGTTGAAGGGCATCTCGGCTCTTTCCACAGTTTGGCTATTGCAGACATTGCTGCTATGAACATTGGGGTGCATATGGCCCTTCTTTTCACTACATCTGTGTCTTTGGGGTAAATACCCAGTAGTGCAATTGCTGGGTCATAGGGTAGCTCTATTTTTAAATTCTTGAGGCACCTCCACAGTTTTCCAAAGTGGCTGTACCAACTTGCATTCCCACCAACAGTGTAAGAGGGTTCCCCTTTCTCCACAACCTCTCCAACATTTGTTGTTTCTCTCCCTGTCCATTTTTGCCATTCTAACTGGTGTAAGGTGGTATCTCAATGTGGTTTTGATTTGGATTTCCCTGATGGCCAATGATGATGAACATTTTTTCATGTGTATGTTAGCCATTTGTATGTCTTCTTCAAAGTATCTGTTCATGTCTTCTGCCCATTTTTTGACTTGATTATTTGTTTTTTGGGTGTTGAGTTTGAGAAGTTCTTTATAGATCTTGGATACCAACCCTTGATCTGTAGCATCATTTGCAAATACCTTCTCCCATTCTGTGGGTTGCCTCTTTGTTTTGTTGACTGTTTCCTTTGCTGTGCAGAAGCTTTTTATCTTGATGAAGTCCCAAAAGTTCATTTTTGCTTTTGTTTCACTAGCTTTTGGAGATGTGTCTTGAAAGAAGTTGCTGTGGGCGATGTCAAAGAGGTTACTGCCAATGTTCTCCTCTAGGATTTTGATGGATTCCTCTCTCACATTGAGGTCTTTCATCCATTTTGAGTTTATCTTTGTGTATGGTGTTAGAGAATGGTTTCATTCTTCTGCATGTGGCTGTCCAATTTTCCCAGCACCATTTATTGAAGAGACTGTCTTTTTTCCATTGCATGTTTTTTCCTGCTTTGTCAAAGATTATTTAACCATAGAGTTGAGGGTCCATTTCTGGGCTCTCTATTCTGTTCCATTGGTCTCTATGTCTGTTTTTGTGCCAGTACCATGCTGTCTTGGTGATCACAGCTTTGTAATATAGCTTGAAATCAGGCAACGTGATGCCCCAGCTTTGTTTTTCTTTTTCAACATTACCTTGGTGATTCGGGGTCTTTTCTGATTCCATACAATTTTAGGACTGTTTGTTCCAGCACTTTGAAAAATGTCATTGGAATTTTGATCGGGATGGCATTGAAGGTATAGATTGCTCTGGGTAGCACAGACATTTTTACAATGTTTATTCTTCCGATCCATGAACATGGAATATTTTTCCATCTTTTTGTGTCTTCTTCAATTTCTTTCATGACTGTTCTGTAGTTTCTAGAGTATAGATCCTTTACTTCTTTGGTTAGGTTTATTCCGAGGTATCTTATGGTTTTTGGTGCTGTTGTAAATGGAATCGTTTCTCTAATTTCTCTTTCTACAGTTTGGTTGTTAGTGCATAAGAAAGCAACTGATTTCTGTGCATTGATTTTGTATCCTGCCACATTACTGAATTGCTGTATGAGTTCTAATAATTTGGGGGTGGAGTCTTGGATTTTCCACATAAAGTATCATGTCATCTGCAAAAAGAGAGAGTTTGACTTCTTCTTTGCCAATTTGAATACCTTTTATTTCTTTTTGTTGTCTGATTGCTGTTGCTAGGACTTCTAGTACTATGTTGAACAATAGTGGTGAGAGTGGGCATCCTTGACATGTTCCTGATCTTAAGGGAAAGGCTCTCAGCTTTTCCCCATTGAGGATCATATTCGCTGTGGGTTTTTCATAGATGGATTTTATGAACTTGAGGAATGATCCCTCTATCCCTATACTCTGGAGAGTTTTAATCAGGAAAGGATGTTGTATTTTGTCAACTGCTTTTTCTGCATCAATTGAGATGCAGGACCATATGGTTCTTCTCCCTCCTCTTATTAATGTGTTCTATCACATTGATTGATTTGCGAATGTTGAACCACCCTTGCATCCCGGGGATAAATCTCACTTGGTCGTGGTGGATGATCCTTTTAATGTGTTGTTGGATCCTATTAGCTAGGATTTTGTTGAGGATTTTGGAATCCATATTCATCAGGGATATCGGCTGAAATTCTCCTTTTTGATGGGGTCTTTGACTGGTTTGGGGATTTAGGTAATGCTGGCCTCATAGAATGAGTTTGGAAGTTTTCCTTCTGTTTCTATTTTTTGAAACAGCTTCAGTAGAATAGGTATTATTTCTTCTTTGAATGTTTGGTAGAATTCCCCAGGGAATCCATCAGGCCCTGGACTCTTGTTTTTTGGGAGGTTTTTGATCACTGCTTCAATCTCGTTACTGGTTATTGGCCTATTCAGGCTGTCAATTTCTTCCTGTTTCAGTCTTGGCAGCTTATAGGTTTCCAGGAAGTCCTCCATTTCATCCAGATTGCTCAGTTTATTGGCATATAGTTGTTGATAATAATTTCTAATAATTGTTTCTATTTCCTTGGTGTTAGTTGTGATCTTCCCCTTTCATTCATAATTTTATTAATTTGGGTCCTTTTTCTTTTCTTTTGGATAAGTCTGGCCAGTGGTTTATTGATCTTATTAATTCTTTCAAAGAACCAACTTCTAGTTTCGTTGATCTGATCTACTGTGTTTCTGGTTTCCAATTCACTGATCTCTGCTCTAATCTTAATTATTTCTCTTCTAATGCGTGGTTTAGGCATCGTTTGTTGCTTTTTCTCTAGTTCTTTAAGGTGTAGAGTTAGTTGGTGAATTCGGGATTTTTCTACTTTTTTGAGTGAGGCTTGAATGGCTATGTATTTCCCCCCTAGGACCGCCTTTGCAGTATCCCATAGGTTTTGGACTGATGTGTTTTCATTCTCATTGATTTCTATGAATTGTTTAAGTTCTTCTTTGATTTCCTGGTTGACCCAAACATTCTTGAGCAGAGTGGTCTTTAGCTTCCAAGTGTTTGAATTTCTGCCAAATTTTTTCTTGTGATTGAGTTCCAGTTTTAAAGCATTGTGGTCTGAGAATATGCAGGGAATAATCTCAATCTTTTGGTATCAGTTGAGACCTGTTTTGTCACCCAGTATGTGGTCTGCTTTGGAAAAAGTTCCATGTGTGTTCGAGAAGAATGAGTATTCTGTTGTTTTAGGGTGGAATGTTCTGTATATATCTATAAGGTCCATCTGGTCCAATGTATCATTCAAAGCTCCTGTTTCTTTGTTGATTTTCTGCTTAGATGATCTGTCTATTGCTGAGAGTGGAGTACTGAGGTCTCCTACAATCCATATTATTATCAATATGACTCTTTATTTTGGTTAACAGTTGGCTTATGTATATGGCCGCTTCCATGTTGGGGGCATAGATATTTACAATTGTTAGATCTTCTTGTTGGATAGACCATTTAAGAATGATACAGTGTCCTTCTGTGTCTCTAACTACAGACTTTAGTTTAAAATCTAATTTGTCTGATATAAGAATTGCTACCCCAGCTTTCTTTTGAGGTCCGCTGGCATGGAAGATGGATCTCCATCCCTTCACTTTCAGTCTGGATGTATCCTTAGATTCAAAATGAGTCTCTTGTAGATGGCATATGGATGGGTCCTGTCTTTTTATCCAATCTGCAACCCTGTGCCATTTTATGGGAGCATTTAGGCCATTCACATTGAGAGTGATTATTGAAAGATATGAATTTATTGTCATCATGTTGCCTGTGAAGACATTGTTTTTATAGATTGTCCCTGTAAATTTCTGTTGTATATCACTCTTGGGGTCTTTCTCATTTTATAGAACGCCCCTTAATATTTCTTGCAGGGTCAGCTTAGTGGTCACATATTCTTTCAGTTTCTGCTCGTCATGGAAGCTCTGCATCTCTCCATCCATTCTAAATGACAGCCTTGCAGGATAAAGTATTCTTGGCTGCATGTTCTTCTCATTTAGTACCCTGAATATGTCTTGCCAGGCCTTTCTGGCTTGCCAGGTCTCTGTGGATAGGTCTGACGTTATTCTGATGTTCCTCCCTCTGTACGTAAGGAATCTCTTCCCCCTAACTGCCCTTAAGATGGTTTCCTTGGTTCTAAGATTTGCAAGTTTTACTATTACATGCCGGGGTGTTGGCCTGTTTTCCTTGATCTTAGGAGGGGTCCTCTCTGCCTCTAGGACTCGAATGTTTGTTTCATTCCCCAGATTAGGGAAGTTCTCAGCTACGATTTGCTCAAATACATCTTCTAGTCCTCTCTTTCTCTCCACTCCCTCCGGGATTCCAATTATTCTGACATTGGAACACTTCATGGTGTCACTTATTTCTCTGATTCTATTTTCATGGATTCTGAGTTGTTTTTCCCTGGCCTCTTTTCCCTTTTTATCTATTATATTGTCTTCCAGGTCGCTTATTTGCTCTTCTGCCTCAGTTACCCTAGCTGTTAGATTATCTAGATTGGATTGGATCTCATTGATAACATTTTTAAGTTCTGCCAATTCAGCTTTCATTTCTGCCCTTAGAGACTCTATGTTGCCATTAATTGATTTCTCCATTCTAGCTATTGTCTTCACAATTGCTAGACTGAATTCCATCTCCGACATCTTGGTTATATCTGCATCCATTTGTAAATCTGCAGCATAAGTCATAATCTCTGAGTCTTTTCTGTTTTGGGGGTTCCTCCTCCTAGTCATTCTGTTGATGGGTGTTTGAGGAAATGTATAGAGTCCAAATTATTGACCAGAACCCAAGCAAGATGCACCTGTTTTCTTGGGACCTTAGGGTTGCTGGCCTCTTGTTTTCCCAGCCTGTCTTCTGCGGGAGGGGCCTGCTGTGCTGTTACTCAGGCAACCCTGTTTGGGCGGAGTTGCCCTGCGCCCCTGTGGCGGGGGATGGGCTCAGTGGGAATCAGTTTTTGGGGCTTTTGTTCTCTGGCGGCTTTCCCTGGTGGCTTTCCGCGTCTATTCCAAGAGTCAGAACAGAAGAGACCATTTCCAACCCTCTGCCTCAGAGCAGAGAGATTGCAGTCTGTTCTTCAGTGAGCTCCCCAGGCCACACTATCTCCGTTTCCATCTGTGCTGCTATAAACTGCAGCGTCCTGGGTTGTGCGCCCCTCTGCAGTGCTCCCAGTCCTGCCTCTAGGTTGAGGCAGGTCTCTGCCCTTTGTACTTCTAAAACCGCCAGCCGCTCCCAGTTCACATGTGAGACACCGCCGCTCCGGGTTTCCGTCCTGGGGTGCCCTAAAGTCCTTTCCCCACCGCTACCGGTCTGCGAGTCTGTGCCTTGTCCCCAGCACGCGAGGCTGTCTCTCACCTGCGGTGTAGGATCTCCAGGGCTAGGCTCCTTCCCGCTGCCATTTATCCTCTGATATCTGCCCATGGAATCACGGCTCCCCGCTTCATACCTTGAAACCAACTGCCCGTGATATTCTGTTTATAGAGATCCAGATCTTCTTACATGTCAGGCTGATTTCATGGGTGCTCAGAGTGGTCTGGTAGATATCCAGCTCAATTCCAGGGACTGGTTGGAATAGGGTCCCCTACTCCTCCACCATCTTTTCTCAAGTCTCACATTATATTTTAATATATATAATATTTGCATGGCATATCATTTTCTATGCTTTGCTTTCAACTTACCTAGCCTGTAGAATTTGAAGTGAGTTTCTTGTAAGCAATGTATAGTCAGGTTATGTATTTTTTATCCATCTCTCAATTTAAATCTCTTCATAGGTGTATATAGATGATTCTTATTTGAAATAATTATTGATATGTTTGAGCTTAAGTCTGCCATTTCATTATATGTTCTGTTATGTTCCTCTGGTTCTTATTCCTCTATTTCCTTTTTCTTACTGTCCTACAGATTATTTGAAATTTTTTTAGAATTCCATCTTGGTTTGTTTATAATATTTTGAGTGTCTCTTTTCAAAATTTTTATATTGGTTGCATTGGATATTATGATATACATATATGACTAGTCACATTCTACTAATATCAGCATTTTACCACTTATAGTGGAATGTGGAAACTTAACTTCCACTTAGGTTGCTTTACCATCCCCACATTTAAATATCATTGCCTTTGAGAAAGGGGGGCTGAAAACTTCCCTAATCTGGAGAAGGAAACAGATATCTAGGTCCAGAAGACACCAAGATCTCCCAACAAAGTCAACCAAAGGAACTCCACACCAAGACACACAGTAATCAAAATGTCAAAAAGTAGTGATAAAGAAAAAATATGAACAGCAACAACAGAAAAGAAGACAGTTACATACAAGGGAAACCCCATAACGCTATCAGCAGATTTTTCAGCAGAAAACTTGCAAGCCAGAAGAGAATAGCATGATATATTCAAAGTGCTGAAAGGGAAAAATCTACAGCCAAGAATAGTCTATCCAGCAAGGCTTTCATTCAGAATAGGAGAGATAAAGAGTTGCTCAGACAAACAAAAACTAAAAGAGTTAATGACCACTAAAGTAGTCCTACAAGGAATATTAAAGGGCACTCTTTGAGTGGAATGGAAAAACCATAAGAGAGAGTATGTAAAGTAGGAAACACAAAAACAGTAAAAATAAGTATTCCTGTAAAAAAAACCTAAGGAATTTACATCAGAAAGGATGCTAAGTATGACACCATATACCTAAAATGTGGGGGGATAGGAGTAAAGGACGGATTTGAACTTAAGTGACCATTGATTTAATATAGATTGCTATATGCAGAAGATGTTATAGACAAGCCTAATGGTCACCACAAATCAAAAATCAATAATAGATATGCAAATAACAAAGAGAAAGGAATCCAAGTATATCACTAAAGAAAACCAGCAAACCATGAAAGAAAGACAAGAAAGGGTCAGAGAAAAGCTACAAAAACAACCACAAAACAAGTAACAAAATGACAATAAATACATATCTATAAATAATTACTTTGAATGTAATTGGGCTAAGTGTTCCAATTAAAAGACATAGAGTGACAGAGTGGATTAAAAAAAAACAAAAAACAAAAAACAAGACCCCTCTATATGCTGCCTACAGGAGACTCATTTCAGACTTAAAGATACCTACAGATTGAAAGTGAGGAAATGGAGAAACATTTGTGGTATAAATGGATGTCAAGGGAAACCTGGAGTAGCAACACTTATATCAGACTAAATAGACTTTAAAACAGAGACTGTAGGGGTGTCTGGGTGGCTTAGTCAGTGAAGTGTCAGACTCTTGTCTTTGGCTCAGGTCATGAGTTCAGGGTCCTGGGATCAAGCCCTAAATTGGGCTCTGCACTCAGTGGGGAATATGCTTGAGGATTCTCTCCCTCTCCCTCTTCCCGCCCCCCACTCTCTCTCTTTCTCAAATAAATAAAAATAAATCTTTAAAACAGAGACTGTAAAAAGAGACAAAGAGGGACACTATATGACACTAATAAAGGGGACAATCCAACAAGCATATAAAACAATTGTAAATATTTATGCACCCAACAGGGGAGCACCCAAATACATAAAACAGTTAATAACAAACATAAAGGAACTAATTGATAGTAATACAATAATAGTAGGGGACTTTAACACCTCATTTATATCTGTGGACAGATCATCCAAACAGAAAATCAACAAAGAAACAGTAACTTTAAATGACTCACTGGACCAGATGGACTAGAACATTCTATCCTAAAGCAGGAGAATACACATTCTTTTCAAGTGCCCGTGGAACATTCTCCAGAATAGATCACATATTAGGCCACAAAACAAGCCTCAACAAATTTGAGAAGATTGAATTCATACCATGCATAGTTTCTAACCACAATGCTATGAAACTAGAAATCAACCACAAGAAAAAAAACCTGGAAAGACCACAAATACATGAAGGTTAAATAACTGCTACTAAACAGGGAATAGGTCAACCAAGAAATCATGTGAGAAATCAAATAGAACATGGAAACAAACAAAATGGTCCAAAACAATATTCCAGAACCATTCATGTGCAGCAAAAGCTGTTCTAAGAGGGAAGTTTATAGCAATATAGGCCTACCTTAAGAAGCAAGAAAAATCTCAAATAAACAACCTAAACCTTACACCTGAATGAGCTAGGAAAAGAACAGCAAACAAAACCTAAAACCAGCAGAAGGAAGGAAATAATAAAGATTAGAAATAAATGACACAGAAACTTAAAAAAATGATAGAACAGATCAATGAAATCAGGAGATGTTATTTTCAAAAGTCAACAAAATTGTTATAAAAAATAGAGTCATTAAAAAAAAAAGAACGACTCAAAATCACAATTGAAAGAGGGGAAATACCAACCAACACCACAGAAATACAAACAATTGGAAGAGAATATTATGAAAAACTATATGTCAATAACTAGACAACCTAGAAGAAATGGATAAATTCCTAGAAACACAACCTATCAAACTGAAGGAAGGAAAAATAGAAAATTGGAATGGACTGATTATCAGCAAGGAGATCAAATCAGTAATCAAAAAACTCCCAAGAAACAAAAGTACAGGAACAGACGACTTCACAGGTGAATACTACCAAACCTTTAAAGAAGAATGAACACCTATTTTCTCAAACTGTTCCAGAAAATAGAAGGAAAACTTCCAAATTCATTGTATGAGGCCAGAATCACCCTGATACCAAAACCAGATGAAGACACCACAAAAAAAGGGAACTAAAGACCAATATCTCTGATAAACATAGATGCAAGTAAACTGAATCCAACAATACATTTAAAAAAAATCATTCATCACAACCAAGTGGGATTTATTCCTGGGATGCAAGGGTGGTTCAGTATTCACAAATCAATCAATATGATATATCACATCAATAAGAGAAAGGATAAAAACCATATGAGCATTTCATTAGACACAGAAAAAGCATTTGACTAAGTACAACATCCATTCATGAATAAAGCTCTCAACAAAGTAGGTTTCAAGGGAACATACCTCAACATAATAAAAGTCATATATAAAAAACTCAGTGAACGTTATTCTCAGTGGGGAAAAACAGAGCTTTCCCTCTAAGTTCAGGAACAAGACAAGGATATCCACTCTTACCACTTTAATTCACCATAGTACTGAAATAGTACTAGCCACAGCAATCAGACAACAAAAAGAAATTAAAGGCATCCAAATTGGTAAAGAAGAAGTAAAATTCACTATTTGAAGATGACATGATACTATATAGAGAAAACCCAAAAGACTCCACCAAAAAACTGCTAGAACTGATAAATGAATTCAGTAAAGTCGCAGGTTACAAAATCAATGTGCAGAAATCTGTTCCCATACACTAATAATGAAGGAGAGAAAGGGAGATTAGGAAAACAATCCCATTTATAATTGCACCAAAAATAATAAGATACCTAGGAATAAACCTAACCAGAGATGAAAGACCGATAACACTGAAAACATTAATGAAAGGAATTGAAGATGACAGAAAGAAATAGAAAGACCTTCTATGCTCATGGGTTAGAAGAACAAATATTGTTAAAAAGGCCATACTACCCAAAGCAATCTGCAGATTTAATGTGATCCCTATCAAAATACCAAGAGAATTTTCCACAGAACTAGAATAATCCTAAAATTTATATGGAACTATGAAGGACCTCAAACAGCAAGGCAATTTTGGAAAAGCAAAGCAGAGGTATCACAGTTCCAGATTTCAAGTTATATCACAAAGCTGTAGTAATCAAAACTGGCACAAAAACAAACACAGATCAATGGAGCAGAATAGAAGACCCAGAAATAAATCCACAATTATATGGTCAATTAATCCTTGATGAAGCAGGAAAGAATATCCGTTAGGAAAAAGTCTCTTCATCAAACGGTGTTGGGAACCTTGGTCAGCTGCATACAAAAGAATGAAACTGGAGCACTTTCTTACACCATACACAAAAATAAACTCAAAATGGGTTAAAGACCTAAATGTGAGACCCCAAACCATAAAATCCTAAAAGAGAGTGTAGGCAGTAATCTTTTTAACATTGGCCATGTCAACATTTTTCTAGATATGTCTCCCGAGGCAAGAGAAATAAAAGCAAAAATAAACTATTGGGACTACATCAAAATAAAAAGCTTCTGCACAGTGAAGGAAATAATCAGCAAAACTAAAAGGCAACCTACTGAATGGGAGAAGATATTTGCAAATGACGTATCTGATAAGGGGTTAGTATCCAAAATAAATAAGGAACTTATACAACTCAACTTCCCCAAAACAAATGATCCAATTAAAAATGGGTAGAAGACATGAACAGATATTTCTCCAAAGAAGACATCTGGATGGCCAACAGACACATGAAAAGATGCTCAACATCACTCATCATCAGGGAAATGCAAATCACAACTACAATGAGATATCACCTCGCACCTGTCAGAATGGCTAAGATCAAAAACATAAGAAACAACAGGTGTTGTTGAGTATGTGGAAAGGAACCCTCTTGCACTGTTGGTGGGAATGTGAACTGTGCAGCCATTCTGGAATCCCTGACTCTGGAAAACAGTATGGAAGTTCCTCAAAAAGTTAAAAAGAGAACAGTGATCTAGTAATTGCGCTGCTGAGTATTTACCCCAAAAATACAAAAACACTAATTTGAAGGGATACATGCACCCCAATGTTTATAGCTGCATTATTTACAACAGCCAAACTATGGAAGCAGCCCAAGTGTCCATCGATGGATGGATAAAGAAGATGTGGTATATATATATATACAATGGAATATTATTCAGCTATAAAAAAATGGAATTTTGCCATTTGCAACAACATGGATGGAGCTATAGAGTATTATGCTAAGTAAAACAAGTCAATCAGAGAAAGACAAATGGCATATGATTTCATTCACATGTGGAATTTAAGAAATGAAACAAATCAGCAAAGGAAAAAGAGAGAGACAAACCAAGAATCAGACTCTTAACTATAGAGAACAAACTGATGGTTACCAGAAGGGAGAGGAGTGGAGAGATGGGTGAAATAGGTGATAGGGATTAGGCAGTGCACTTGCCATGATGAGCACTGGGTGATGTATAGAATTGTTGAATTGCTATATTGTACACATGAAACTAATATAACACTGTATGTTAACTATACTTGGAATTAGAATTTAAAAAACAAAAAATAGATAGTTGTAAAAAGGCTATTTATTATTTAATTGTACTTTTTAATCTTCTCAATCTCATCCATTAATCTGAAATTCCACTATTACACTTGTTAAGATGTTGTGTCTGGAAACCACAGGAAAAAAAGGCACTTTTCAGCCATACTATGGACCTAGATGCTAAACTTCAAGAGTATGCCAGGGTTGTTTCTACAAGAAAATCTGCTTTACTTTGCAGTGAACAGCCAGTCTTAATTATTTTTCTAATTATATTATTATATTAGTTCAATCATAATTTTTATGTTTGAGCTGCTGCCTCAATTTCAAATGTGGCTCTCACATGTGGAGTCTACTTGTGTAACATATTTAAGTTTAGGTGAATTCTTGGTTGTATCCTTATCCTAACTTTGTTTTTGTCATCAGAAAAACTTTTATTTACCATCATTTTCGTTTTCACTTTCTCTGAACACAGTACATTACCGACAATCTTTCAGACATAGTAAATGTTTAAAAAGTTGTGGCAACAAGATGTGTAAAATATCATTATGAAAATGACCTTATCACAGCATTGGTTCCAATTGACATCATGAAAGCCATTGTGGAAAAATACAAAATGTTAAAGGAAACTGATTTGGATGGCATATCTCCTTTCCAAGGCAATTAATGGGGGAAAATAACTTTTCTTATCAAAGCATTGGTACACATGGACAAAAGCACTGCTATTTAGCCTTCTATAAATACTTATAATGTATTATGATAAATAGATGCATCATACCTCCCTAAGAGAAAAAAACTAATTTATTGCAACCAATTGTAATGTAGATTTCTTTCACACCTCTACAAAATTACATTCTATCACATCGGCTAACATAGCATCAAACTTAAACAGAGGGAGGAAACAAGAACATTTACATTTAAAGTGAATTATTTTTAGTGCACTTGTGGCTAGAAGACAGGTTATACATTCATTTGAATTTTGCTATTTTGTGTTTTTAAGATACTGTCTTTTCTCTATTAGAACATAGCTAAAGGTGTACGTATTTTGTTCCACAAATTTCTCAAACAATTTATTTGCACAGTGCGGAAGGATAGAGCCAGGTTTATTCAATTAGGCAAATAACTGATATTCCATTTTGTCTCATAGATGGGCCTGTATTCACGGATTAAATTGTTTTGCATAGTATGTGCATTAAAATATGAGCTCGTGGAGAGCAAATGTCTGTGTATCTTACATTCCTAGGCACTAAGTAGAGACTTAATAAATTTTTAGTTAATTAAAAGGCTTAATATTGATTGATAAGTTTTAATTCATTGTGAAAATAACTTAAGGATGATTTTTATTTGTACACAAATATTTTTATTGAGTAAATGAAGGTAAAATTAAATAGGTCTGGTAGCATTGGTGATTATTATTTGTACTTCTCTTACTCTAACATATTAATTAATTGTATTGTTTGCTGCTCTCTGCTAATTATTTATTGGCAATGCTACCAAACCCTGTTCTCTGAGATACTCTATCTTCAGTGTGAAATACTGAACATTTCTGAGCCCTGTATCCCCAGAGAGTAGAAATGGTTAAGAAATCTCTCTATCCCTTTATGTTCCTGGAACCAAACCACAAAGAACCACCTTTTTTTATTCAGTGATAAAACCCACCTCCACCCCAGATTGTGACTCCCATAAGACTCACTGCTCATCCTTCTTCCTGATGGCCTTGTTTAGTTGCCTTCATAAGACCCCAAGTTTTCTCCTTCTTTGAGACATTGAGCATTAATGAATATTTTTCCTACTGCAATAGCCTAAATAAAATCATCCCTTAATTATGCATTGTGGTCAGCTTTCACATGAGAGATGTCTTGGAATTGAAATACATGATTAGGATAAAATAAACAAGATAAGTAAAATAAAAACATTAAATACTTTATTAACAGAATTATATTTTAAATTATACACACACATACAATGCAGGTATTCAACAGCAGTGAAATTCAACAAGTTACTGGGTTAAAATAGTCTCAATAACAGATTGTTTCATTTTGTGTGTTTTAGAGAGTTTGTTATTAAAATAAGGACAAATATGAGTTTATAGTCATTTCAATAAAATCAACAATTTAAATGTAGAGAAATAGCAGTCCAACTGTACTTCAAACTACTTTGGGTAGTGTATTCACTTTCTATTGCTGCTATAACAAATTACCACAAACTTAGTAGCTGAAACACACAGATTTACTATCTAAAGATCTGAACATCAGAAGTCCAATAGGGGTCTCATTGCACTAAAACCAATAATTCAGTAGGGGTGTGCTCCTTCTGGGGGTTCTAAGGATAATCTTTTCTCTTGCCTTTTCCACCTTCTAGAGGGCATCCACATTCCTTGGCTTATGGCCTCCCACCATTTTCAAAGCCAGCAATAATGGGTTGAGTCCTTATCACATCACATCCCTCTGACCTTCTCTTTCATTTTCCTCTTCACTTCAGAGGAACCTTGTGATTATATTGGTCCCAACTGTATAATCAAAGATAATACTCCCATCTTAAAGTCGTCTGATTACCAGCCTTAATTCCCCTTTGTCATATAACATAGTATATTCATAGGTTGTGGGGATTAGCATTTGAACATCTTCAGGCAGCCATTTTTCTGCTTACCACAGATAATATATTCAAATTTTACCCTAAGTGAAAATACCTTGAGTTTTTCTGACATAGACAGTCCTAGGAAAATTGTAGTGTAGGTAAGGTTTCTTTGCTCTTGTCTGAGATCTTTTTCTTCCCTTTTTCCAGATTTGCTTTCGCCCCAGGTAGGCCTTTCACCCATCCACTCTCTTTTTGCTTCATTATCCTTCTGCACAAACCTGCTCTCAGGAAAGGATCTGTGCATTCAGTCCTAGTACAGGTATATGCAGCCAGTAGTCTAATTCCTTACAGATCTTCCCTCCCCAGATTTTTATAATATAACAGATGGTAACATGTCTAATTTTAAAGATAAATGTGTGGATGTGGGAAGCATTGTGCTGGTGGAGGTACTTTAAAGAGCTCTGAGACTATGCTATGTACAAAGCCAGCCATCCATGTAAATGAGATTGCTACGATTGTGCTCTTATTAAAGTTCTATCAGAAAAGAGAGATTTCAATTTTGGACCTCAGTAGGAGCTTAATTAAATGACTGCCCTGTTTACCTTAATCTAGTCCCAAAATCTCCACGTGGCATAGAAAAGGAAATAAAACAAAAATCCTTTAAACATGCATTGGCCATGAAGTCATTGCTTCTCATATAGGTCTTTTTTTTTTTTGCATCTTAAATCAACCCAAATTTGTTATTTCACATTTGTTTTATTTTATTTTAATTCCAGTGTCATTAATATACAGTATTATATTAGTTTCAAATGGGCAATATAGTGATTCAATAATTCCATATATTATTCAGTGCTCATCAAGATCAGTGTACTTTTAATCCCCTTCACCTATTTCACCCTTCCCACCACCTACCTCTGTGTAGGTCACCTAGGAAGAAGATAAAAATTATTATTAATTTTATAGGAATAATAAGAGAATAAAAGAGAGGACCCCAATACAGATCCTAAATATCAAAAAGATAAGAAAGAAATATTATGAACCAAATTTTATTCCATTGAATTCAACAACTTAAATAAACAAATTTTAGAAAGATACAAAATATCAAAGTTCAATGATTAGGAAATAGAAAAACATGAATAGTCAAGTATCTGTGAAATAATGAATTCATAATGATAAGTATCCTTACAAATGTTTATAAACCTGAGAGGTTTCTTTTTTTTTTTAAAGATTTTATTTATTTGAGAGAGAGAGAGTGCTGGGGGAGGGGCAGATAGAAGAGGGAGAGGGAGAGAATCTCAAGCAGACTCTGTGCTGAGTGCTGAGCCCAGTGTGGGGCTTGATCTCATGACCCCAAGATCATGACCTGAGCCAAAATCAAGAGTTGGATGCTCAACCGACTGAGCCACCCAGGCACCCCAACTAGAGGGTTTCTTGGTGAATATTCCCAAGAAAGAAGTAATACCCATTACATTAAAACCTTTCAAAAGAATAGAAAAACTCTTTCCTCCTCATTTTAGGATGGCAGCATTATCCTGATATCAAAGCATTGAGACAAGACAAGAAACTTTTTACTGTATTTTTCAAGAACATAGATGCAAAATCCATAACAAAATGTTAGTGAATCATGTCTCTTTATTATTATATGTGATAATTCATGAATTTTTCAACAAACGGTGCTGGGACAAGTGGATATACACACACAAAATAATAAAGTTGGACCTTTGTCTTACAACATATACAAAAAAATTTAACTTAAAATGGATTAAATGCCTAAATATAATAGATAAAACTATAAAACTCTGGGGCGCCTGGGTGGCTCGGTTGGTTAAGCGACTGCCTTCGGCTCAGGTCATGATCCTGGAGTCCCGGGATCGAGTCCTGCATCGGGCTCCCTGCTCGGCAGGGAGTCTGCTTCTCCCTCAGACCCTCCCCCCTCTCATGTACTTGCTCTCTCTCATTCTCTTTCTCTCAAATAAATAAATAAAATCTTTAAAAAAAAAAAAAAAAAAAACTATAAAACTCTGAGAAGAAAGTGTAGGATTAAATCTGCATGACCTCAGATTTGGCAGTACAGCCTTAGATATGACATCAAAGAAAGAACAACAAAAGAAAAAAATAGGTAAATTAGATTTCATCAAAATTTAAAACATTTGTGCTTCAAAGGATACTATCAAGAAAGTGAAAAGCCAACCAACAATATAGGAGAAAATACCTCAAATCACATCTCTGATGAGGAGTTTGTATCCTGAATGTATAAAGAACTCCTACAAATGCAAATGAAAATTACAATGAGATATGACATCACAGCCATTAGAATATCTGTTTAAAAAGATACTTACAAATTTTGTTGAGAACATGGAGAAATTAGAACTGTCATAAACTGTTGGTCAAAATATAAAATGGTACAGCTACTTTGAAAAACAGTTTGACAGTTTTTCAAATTGCAAAAATAAACTTAAATATGACCCAGCAATTCCACTCCTAGGAATATACTCAGGGGCAATGAAAACATATGCCCACATAAAAACTTAACCATGAATATTTATAGCAGCATCATTCATGATAGCCAAAAGGTAGAACAATCCAAATGTCCATCAACTGATTAACAGATAAACAAAATGTAGTATATTCCTGCAATGGAACATTATTTGCTTATAAGGATGAACCCTGAAAACATCATGCCTGGTAAAAGAAGCCAGTCAATACACATTTTATGATTTACTTATATGAAGTATTCAGATTAGGCAAATCTATAGAGACAAAAGGTAGATTAGTGGTTGCTTAGGTATGGGGAGGATGGGAGGATGGGGGGTAATAGCTAAAGGGTACAAGGTTTCTTTCTGAGCTGTTAAAAATGTTGTAAAATTGTGATGATGGTTATACAACTCTGAGAGTATACTAAAAACCACTGAACTACATGCTTTAAATGGATGAATTGTATGATATGTGAATTATATCTCAATAAAGCTGGTGACTGCATACTTTCCCAGTCTGAGGGTACAGCTCATAATTGGCTTGCATTGTAGAGCTGCCTGTGATCCTGCCTGGAGTCCAAAAGAGCCAGTGGGCACTTTCCACACTTTCTCCCTCTGGCTCACTTCAACAATAAGATGAAGTCTCCAGCTTCTCCTTGGAAGGAACTTGTCCACACATCTAGCATTCCCACCACCTGAGCCATCTGAGCAACTGGCACCTAAATCATCTAGCTCTGGGTGCATGTGTCCCACAGGACCATACAAAACAAAGAGGCACTTTTATTTGGGTGCAAAAATAGTCCCAGCAATTATACCCTTTGGCTCAGCAAAGAGTAAATACACAAAAATACCAAGCTCTACATTTATCCTGATAGGACTAGACTGTATATTTAATGTCCTGTCATTCCCAGCTGTTACCTGAAGATTGGGCTTCCAATTAGCCTGCATTGGGAAGTTGAAGGGGCAAGAAATTAGTAATCCTTCAGAAGCCCAAACAGGAGTAAGTGCTGAAACAAGGATAAACCTCCCAAATATTATGTTGTATGAAAAATCCAGACATAGAATTTACACCATGTGATTCCATTTATGTGAAATTCAAGAACAGGCAAAACTAATTAACTTAAGATAGAAATTGGAGGAGTCGTTGTCCATGGGGAATAGGAATTTATGGGAA
Organism: Phoca vitulina; assembly: GCF_004348235.1. Classification (NCBI taxonomy): domain Eukaryota; kingdom Metazoa; phylum Chordata; class Mammalia; order Carnivora; family Phocidae; genus Phoca; species Phoca vitulina. Next base: position 13,719,395 of record NW_022589728.1, on the reverse strand, counting down.
GACAGCATAGAGGTGAAATTGATTAGGAGAAATAATTTAGAAGGCATATCATGGTCCCAAGGAGCTAAGAAGCCTCATCATATGCATATATGAAACAAGTATGTATTTAAATATTGGTAGGAGATAGGGCAACTGCTACTGCTTGAACCAAAATTGTCTTTTGTTTTTTAATTTTTTTAAGTAAGCTCCATGCCCTATGTGGGGCTTGAACTGATGACCCTGAGATCAAGAGTTTGATGCTCTACTGACTGAGCCAGCCAGGTGCCTCCCAAAATTGTTTTTTTTTTTTTTGCTTACCCGACACGGTGCTTCAATATCTCATCATCCACAGTAGTTCTTATTGATTTAACTAAATCCATAAAACATAGTAAAGTATTTCAGAGGAAAAGAACAGCTAACTCCCTAAACAGAATAGCTAAATAACTCACTACTATCCATTTTATCCAGCAGAGATCTGCATGGGGAAAGATTTGTTCATGCAGAGAAAAAGAATAGAAATGGCCACACCATAGGAGTACCCAAAGTGGGACACTAGAGTTGCCAAAACACCATAGAGGAAATGCTACAGTTTCTATAGGTAATAAAGGGTCCAATTCCTTACTTTTATGTTTGACTGATAACTACTTTTATTCCTCACCCTTCCCCTTTTGTTTTGTGCACCACATCTGGGAAAGTTAAGAAACCTCAAGTATTCCCTCCTTAAGCATGTATGGGACAATCATACAACATAAATCCCTGCTTATCCACATGCAAGAATCTTCACATCAGCCCCGCTCACTAACCAAAATAACAGCTCCTGCTCTCTCAAGCCATTTTTGGACCAGCTTGGGAAGCCTGCCTTGCTCTCCCCCCTTATGTAAATAATAAACCTTTTTATACCCGTGTGTGTGTGTGTGTGTGTGTGTGTGTGTGTGAGAGAGAGAGAGAGAGAGAGAGAGAGAGAGAAACATCATTAATTTTAACATCCAAACCAAATTTTGGGGGGTGACACATCCTAACTCTGCAGAGTGCCAGAACATTATGTAGTCTCAAGGATATTGGGACTCTAAATGTTGGAAGAGGGGAAGGGATTAAGTACCAGTAACAGGTCTTCCTGTTTTGATGCTTTGTGTAAGTAGCTCTATTTACGTAGGTGGAATGAAACAAAACCAATGTAGAGATCTTGAATTGGATACATAGCACTAAACTAAAGGCTGAAACTGTATCAAACCCTTTAGACTGGAAGATTAAGTAGAATTCTGGCTGGCTTATTTTATGGTTCGTGAAGTATTATAGAAACTTCAAGGAATTTTTCATGTGTAGCTTTGATAATCAAGAGTGATGATAGAGTCTTAAAGTTATATTTCAATCTTTTAAGTTCGTGGATTTTTTTTTTGTAGACTTTGTTTAACATACCCAGATAAAGACAAGACATTTTCTATTAGCAATATTGAAAACTCACTAATCTTTAACAATGCCTTTGCATATATATGTAAAATAGAAATAGTTGGAAAAAAATAATTAGAATTTATCAGACTGCATCCATCCAAATAAAATTCTGGTCAGTTTACCACTGCATGATTTAGGGTAATTAAGAATTGATGTTATAGTAAAAGAAAAAAAAGAATTGATGTTAGACTAAGGATATATTTATTTAAAAAAGACAAACATGCTCTTTTCCTGATTTATAAATATTCCCAGTGGCATCTCCAAGGTTTTCTATTATGATTTATGTTGCCACTGGTCTAATTATGATTTACTGATTAGATTCATTTAGAGATCAGTTTGACAAATGAACATTCATTATGAAGAGAAATTGTCAGTGATAACTAACTCTGTACTGGTAATCATAAAACAGGAATGTAAGAAAAATATTGTTTGCCTTCAATTGACCATTAATTTTATCCCACTGATATTAACAATTTTTTAAAGATTTTATTTATTTATTTGAGAGAGAGAGAGACAAGAGAGAGAGCACAAACAGGGGGAGGGGCAGGAGGAAAGGGAGAAGCAGACTCCACGCTAAGCAAGGAGCCCAACACGGGAATTGATCCCAGGACCCCAGGATCATGACCTGAGCTGAAGGCATTTAACCGAATGAGCCACCCAGAGGCCCCTGATATTAACAATCTTTTTTTTTTTTTTTTTTTTAAAGAGTCTATTTATTTATTTGAGAGAGAGAATGAGATGGAGAGAGCATGAGATGGGGGAGGGTCAGAGGGAGAAACAGACTCCCCGCCAAGCAAGGAGCCCGATGCGGGACTCGATCCCGGGACTCCAGGATCATGACCCGAGCCGAAGGCAGTCGCTTAACCAACTGAGCCACCCAGGCGCCCGATATTAACAATCTTTAATGGCATTCTTTAATTAATCATGTTTCTATACTTCATATAGTTATGCAGAATTTTCAAGTTTGTTTTCTTTTCTTTGCAAAGGTTTTAATCAGAACAAGTGTGATATTTAAATTCTTTTATATTCAAACTCTATTTTTAAGAGCACTCTGTCGTATAGTTACTCTGCTCACAACTGAGTGCATCTTGACATTTGAAAATGAATACAGGCCTCAAGAGAAAGTGCAATTTACTCAGGTTTCACGGTTGCTCCTATTTAGTGATGTATATGATCATATTAAAGATGTATTAATTGCACTTAACTCTGACTGAAGGGTCTATGAAAAAGAGCCCACACACAATTATTTATTGCTCTGTCTCATTCTTTGTAATGGCTCCTTTTGGGAAGTTGGAAGGGAGATCAACCAATAAAGGGTAAATAAACTCAAATTCATTTTTTTAAAAGTCACCAACAATTTTATTATTCCTGCCAGAAGCCATCAGCTGTGCTCAGATTAACTTGAATGCGGAGTTGTGTACCAAGAATCCTGACATAGAACCTCTAATTAGAGCTGATTACAATTTTTTTCAAATGCTTACTCAGAGAAGTATGCTTAATGGTGAATTGTAACCTTTCAAAAATTGAAATTACAAAATAATTGAATAAGAGGAGGTAGAAGAAGATGCAGGGGAGAGGCAGTTTCATAACTAGAGGAAAGGGTATTCTCAGAAGGAGCCCCTGCTTCTGGTAAACCTGTGAAGGCATTCCATGGGCAAACATTTCTTTCTCTTCTTTTATATACCAGTTTCTTGGTCTACTTGAGCATGCAAAAGGCTCTGGAATTAGTTTGAGCTGTTTACATCAGAATCTTTTAAAATGTGATAATTTTCCCATAGCCATTTGGCATATAAATCATTGCAAAAGCTTTTTGTCTTATTTATTTGTTCGGCCCGTATCTTTTCTATTAATAATTTAATCTTGTTTGTCATCAACTTAACCTGAATGAATAGCCAGTTTCAAGATCCTTTAGGTAAACTGATCTTTTGTAAGGTCAGTTCCCAACATTTTCTCTATAGCAATATACATGGAAGATGACTTTTATATGCAGTACACTTCTACTATCAGATATACACAGAGTAATCAACCCCTGGCATGTCAACATGTCTAATGGTATAATTCTACACCATTTCCTTTGCAACTTGAAAGAGTACATGGAAACATAAACAATAATGATGTTATCATAGATATAATCTTGAATTTGGTCTACTAGAGTTTCAAGATTAAAGCTTTAATAATAGAAATAAAGTACATCTTATAGCTGATGAGTGTGTCACAACAGAACAGGATATGAAATTAAAAATTACAGAACCATCAATGAGTAGCATTTGTGCTACATGGAAATGGAAAACCTTAACTTCAAAGAGCATTGTTGATGGCCCAGAGCAGTCACTACATAATGACTTTTGGCTGAAGGAATTTCCCACCTTTGTAAGAGTCAAATTATAACTGCCAATCATCAGGGCACCAGGGTGGCTCAGTCAGTTAAGCATTCCACTCTTAGCCCCATGGAGGCTCCTGCATGGATGTGGAGCCTGCTTAGGATTCTCTCTCTCCCTCTTCCTCTGCCCCTGCCCCCACCCTTTTGCAAGAGCTCTCTCATAAATAAATAAATAAATAAATAAATAAACAAACAAACAAACAAACAAACAAACTGCCAATCACCTGTGTCTCTTTTCCACGTAGAAATCTGGATTGTTATCCTGAAAGAATAAGACTCCTTACAGTCTTCCTACCTGATTGCACTGTTTCCTCTATTTGCCAGAGATGTAGACATAGACTTATCGAGTCACACTGGAGAGTCAGACACATGTTACTTCACTTTCATGATGTTCACACTTAAGAAGATAAAAGACATTTAGTTTGTGGACTGTCCCTCAACTGGAGTTTTACTGATTTTTTTCTGATTATTTTCAGCTCATTCTTCTTTAACAGGAATATCACAAAAATGATGTGAAGTATTTTTCTCTTTGTATTCTATCAGGTGGCGCACATTTTTTATGTGTACCATTACTGATGATGTTCACCTTGATTACTTTGTTGAGGTGATATCTGCCAGAATCCACTGTGAAGTTACTCCCTTTACCTGCATTTATTTTTTTCTTTATCTGTATTTAATAAGCCTTTTGTAGAGAGAGTTTTCTGTGTCAATTTGGTGGCTAAAATACCCAGTTATTTAATCAAATACTAATTTAGGTGTTGCTGTGAAGGTATTTTGTAGATGTAGTTAACATCTATAATCAGTCTACTTCAATTAAAGGAGATTGCCCAAGATAATGAGGGTGGGACTCATTCAATCAGTGGAAAGGCCTTAAGAGCAAAAACTGAGGAAAAGTATCTGCCTCAAAACTGCAGACTCCTGCCTGAGTTTCCAGCCTTTTGGAAAAAAATTAAGTTGGCTTGCCCTATATAATTTGGATTTGCCAGCCCCCAAAATCACATGAACCAATTCTTTGAAATAAATCTTTTAATATAACGTAGTAAAAATTACTGCTTAATTATTAAATGAAATATATATTTTGTCCATATATATCTAGTCCATATATATCTAATCCTTTTGGTTCTATTTCTCTGAAAAACATTGACTGATCTGACTGATAGGGATTTTGGTATTTGGGAGTGGTTTAGGAGGAACAGAATCTTAAGGATGAGATTTCTGAATTGATTGTATGGAGGTAATTTGAGATTATGAAATGTCCTGTTCTTCATCAAAATGTCAATTTATCCATTTTTCATTTACATCAGTATGGACTCATGATTTCCTAATTTATTCAATGGTTTATAATCTATGTTTTGTAGTAACTATTGAAATATAATTCACATTGTGTATAATCTACATATATATAAAATGTGTATATGTGTGTTTATATGTGCATAATTCTAAGTATAGAATTCAATGATTTTTACTGTATTCAGAGGATTGGGCAACCATCACCACATTTAATTTTTGAATACTTTTTTCACCCCAAAATGAACACCTATACACTTTCTCTTTTATCCCCCAGACTCCTCATCTCATCCAGGCTTGGCAACCACTTATCTATTTTCTGTCTCTATAGATTTGCCTGTTCTAGACATTTCATATAAATGGAAAAATGTAATAAGTAGACTTTTGTGACTGGCTTGTTATTACTTAGCATAGTATTTTCAAGTTCCTCATGTGTAGTATGTATCAGTATATCATTCCTCTTTATGGTCAAATAATATCCCATTGTGTAAAAACCACATTTTGTTTATCCATTCATTATTGATGGAAATTTAGAATGTTTTCGTTTTTTGGCTGCTATTGTAAAAGGACACTAGAATAATTTGTGTACAAGTTTCTTTGTGGACATATGCTTTCAGTTTTCTTGGGTATCTACCTAAGAATGGAATTGGTGGGTGAAATAGTGACTGTATTAGCTTTTTGAGGAACTTCCAGACTGTTTTCCAAAGTGGCTCTGTCATTTTACATTCCACCAGCAGTATATGAAGGTTCCAATTTCTCCACATTCCTGCCAACATTTGCTATTTTTTTGTTTGACTATAGTCATTTTAGTAGTTGTGACATGGTATCTCATTGTGGTTTTGATTTGCATTCCCCTAATGACTAATAATGTTGAGCATCTTTTATGTGCTTGTTGGCCCTTTATGTTTTTTCTTTGGAGAACTGTTTATTCAGATTCCTTGTTTATTTTTTTAATTATGCTATTTGTCTTTTTTATTACTAAGTTGTAAGAGTTCTTTACATATTCTACACTCAGATCCCTTGTCAGATATATGATTTGCAAATATCTTCTCCCATTATGTGGGTTGTCATTCTCTTTGGCGGGAGTATCCATTTAAATACAAATGTGTTTCATTTTTATGAAACCACATTTATCTACTTTCTCTTTTGTTGCTTGTGTTTTTCATGTCATATCTAAGAATCCATTGCCAAATCCAAGGTCATAAAAATTTACTTCTATATTTTCTTCTAAGATTTTACAGTTTTAGCTATTACATTAGGTCTTTGTTTAATCTTGAACTATATACAGTATGAGATAAGGGTCCAGCTCCATTATTTTTCATGTAGACAACCAGTTTTCACAGCACCATTTATTGAAAAGTCTATTCTCCATCCATTGAATTGAACTGTGATGTCGTGGAAAATGAAAAAGCTGGAAGCTAAAATAATTAGCACCTCAATTGAACCAACCATTAAGCTGGCAAAAACTGATATAATCAACTTTTTTGGAACCCTGCAATCTAAACAAAAGCTTAAAGCAATGAAGCAAGTGCTTAATGAAGGAAAAAATACTGTAAATTTCAATATGAAACCATTGTAGTATTTTTGCTTACCTTCCTACCATCCTTCATTCTCCAGCTTAGTAGTGCCTGTCTGGACAGTGGCCCACATTACCAGGGAGACTTGCTGGTGTTAAGGGGGCAATATAAACCTTGTTCTCAAAAACTGTGGTTGTGAATTTTGGCATGTCTGATAGTTACCTGAGGGATTGGCACAGAGGCTCAACTTTCTTTTGACCCCTTGAGGGCTGGGGCAGCTTTCTGGCAGTGATAACATTTGTCAAAAGCATCTAAAGATACATACTATCTGCATCTAGCTGGAGCAAGCAGTAGCAAATGGGGCAAGTAGCAGACAGACTCAAAAGCCTGAGAAGGGTGCTTAGGAGGAAGATTCTTGGAGGAATAAGGGCTTTGAAGGGTTACTATGTATACCAATGAAGCCAGAGTGCAGTGTAGGTATAAAGCATAGGCAGATTTGTAAGTAGCCTGTCTTAGTGTTGAAGGAGTGTCCCAGCTCCAGACAATCTTGGTTCCAGGCATTAAGGAAATCTCCATCAGCTGTCAGGGTAGTGACTGACCACTGAGATAACAGGACAGAGACTTCAGTGACACACATGACTAGGAATACAGTCTTTGCAAAAAAAAATAGTTTGAAAAAGTTAACTTTAAAAGTTAAAAGTTAACTTTAAGTTAACTTAAAGTTAACAACTTAACTTTAGCTCTCAACAATCAACAAACCTTGGGGGAGTGGAGAGAATCTTATTTACAGAGTTACCACATTATAATATTCAAAATGTCAAGTTTTCAACAAAAACTTACAAAGGCATACAAGAAACAGGAAAGTATGGTCAATTCACAAGAAAAAAAGTTGACAGAAACTATCCCTGAAGAAGTCCAGGCATTGGATTTATAGAAAAGACTTCAAATCAACTGTAGTATGAGGTGATTAGAATAACTGAATTATATGGTCAGGGTAAAACACTTGAAACTATTTTTCATTAGACTGACAATGCCACCAATTGTGCTGTTATTTTTTACTACAGCTCTTTTTTCTATTTACTACCACCCTATATTGAGCTGTGTAAGCAAAATCTTTAACTTCTCTCTTAGAGAATAGAAGGGAGATCAGGGAGAATAGAAGAGTTCTCTTAAAGTTGGTGTTCTGCATTAGTCTGAAAGGCATTGCCACCTGTTTTCTGATTGGACCCTTAAAGGTATGGATCTGTGGAGAAACGAGAATGCTACCAGGCCAGTGCAGCTGGAAGTGCTAGACTATGGCCTGTGTGTACCGATCCACCATGAGTTAAGGAAATGGAGAGTGACTATTTAGAAACTCTTACAGCAATTTCTAAGAATAATTCTAGGTCTGTTGAATATAAGAAAATATTAGGTAGTATTTCAAATGCTGTTTATTTCATTTATTTTTATTGTAATTTACTTTTATTGTATTTTACAGAAATGCTCATCCACAACAAATTGGAGAAAAAATTTTTAAAAACCACAGATGGTTTGAGATCATTGTTCTAGGCAACTTCATCAGATCTCCTAGGTCAGGCTTATTTATTTGGGAATATAATGATTTGCTAAAATACCAAAGACATCTGTGTTTCAATGTGAAAACAAAATTGACAAACCATTAGCAAAACTGGCAAAGAAAAAAGCGAGAAGATTCAAATTTTAAAGTCAGGAAAAGAAAGGAAATACTCCTCGCATTCTGGCGGCCCCTTATTTTTCAAAGAACTACTTTTGGTTTTGTTAATTCTACTAATTTTCTATTCTTATTAGGTTTATTTATGCTCTCTCATTATTATTTCCTTCCATCTGCATCTTCTTGGATTTAGTTGGCTCTTCTGTTTCTAGTTTCTGAAGGTGGAAGGTTAAGTTATTATTGGACATCTTTTCTTTTAATATAGGCTTCAATAGCTGTTAATTTTGAATAACATCCCAATTGTTTTTCTCTCTTCATACATTTTCTAATTGTCTAAAGTAACATGGACAGTTCCAAAGGAAGTGTTTGTAAACAGCTACTTGTGAAACAGAGGTAGATAGAATAGTTACACCCACTGCATATGTACATGCTCATTGGATTTCAATTTATTTTGCTTGCACACTTCGCTTATAAGTAGCATTATGCGTAAAATAGTGAAGGGAACCCCCTTCATGGAGTCATTCTCGATATTCAAATAATCACTCAGTAATTTCTCTGTTGCATCAAGAATTTATAGAACTGACAGGTAAGCACTGAGTGAAAGCCACAAAAACTTTGAAGTACATGTGGTGTCTCTACCTTTTTTTCTTAACATTTAAGTTTTCTAATGTAAAGATGAAAGTTAATGGGAACTATTATTTAGAATTAAAAAAACTGACCTAAATGAAAACACTAATTTGAAAAGATACGTGTACCCCTATGCTCATTGCAGCAGTATTTTTAATAACCAATATATGGAAGCAACCTAAGTGTCCATGGATGAATGAATGGATAAAGAAGATGTGTCTCCAGACACAATGGAATAGTATTCAGCCATAAAAAAAAATGAAATCTGGCCATTTATGACAGAGAGTTTCATGCTAAGTGAAATAAGTCAGATTGAGAAAGACAAATACTATATGATTTTACTTCTATGTGGAATCTAAAAAACAAAACAAATGAACAAACAAAACAAAACAGAAACAGACATAGATACAAAGAACAACCAGTTGTTTGCCCATGAAAAGAGGGAAGGGGTAGGGAATGAAATAGGGGAAGGGGATTAAAAGGTACAAACTTCTAGGTATAAAATAAATAAGACACAGGGATGCAATGTACAGCATAGGGAATACAGTTAATAATATGTAACAACTGTATATGGTGACAAATGGTAGCTAGATTTATTGTGGTGATCACTTCATAATGTATCTAAGTGTTGAATCACTATGTTGTATAATATAATACTAATATAATTTTGTTATGTCAACTACGCTTCAATTAAAAAAAGAAGAAAACACCTTAATTTTCAATAATTTCTGAAGATAAAACTCATTTAAAATTAAAATTTGGGAAAAAATTAAATTAAATTAAAATTTGGTTTTATTACCTTCAAAAATTAGGTCTGACAAGCTCTTACAACAGGTGATTAGCCCAAGTAGAGAAGTATAGCATAACCTCACTGCTTTCTTTCCTGGTTTTGGAACAGTGTATCAGTGGTATAACATCCAATAACATTTATTAAATACTATATGCAAGATACCTGCTAGACACTGACTTAAAATTGATGGATATATACAATCCCTTCTCTCAAACAGCTATGTCCATATTGCAAGTAATATAGAACCTAGTAAAAGAAAACTTATAATATTCACTTTGGCTATATTTTTTTGGATATAGGAATAGTAAAATAGGAAGGGACATTTTCCCTGGATTTTCTCCCTAGTGTTCTGGCTTCTAAGGAGCTCCAGACACAGTCCTAAGAAGAAAAACATGTATCCAGGAAAGGCTTCTGTGACTGTAAAGCTCTCTCCAGAACAATATGTCAACCTCTCCTGATGCACTTCTCACTTCTTTTTATCATCTGAATTGTATTCACTTGGCAAATGAGATGGCTAAATTTCAGTCAGGCAACGTGCTCAGCTTCTCTTTAAATTGATGTTAGCACAATGGCCCTGGGCCCCAGTTCAGTAGTCTTTATTACCTAAAATGCAAACCCAAATCCTCTTAGCCTAACTTCTGATACCACCCATACTCTCATACCAAAATGAATGTGATCTCTTCATTACACTCGGCATCACCAAGCACCTCTCTTTCCATTATGCTACATTCAGAGGGAAAGAACCAAAAGACAAGCATAAAATTACTGACAGACATGGCACTGCATTATTTAGTGTTGGGTTTTTATGGTAAATACAACAGTAATGCAGAAGAGAAAAAGGCTTCTACCATTGACTTTTCTTTAGAATGAATTCTGGGTAAGGGCACATTTCCAATGATGGAAAAATACTAATACATCCTAGTACTTAGGAAGAAGTACCTTTGTAATTTAGCTGTCATTTAAGCGAGGCCCCTCTACAATTTCTATATGGGTAAGGCTTAGAAAGAAGAATATGTTTGGAAGGAGATGCTGAGTGACTTCTTAAATAAATGTACTGTTTTTACTTACGGTATACTAGCAAAGTTTTCTAAAGATAATTTACTTATACCCTATAGAATATTATTTACATATAAATATGTATATTTTATAATATGCATATTTATATGTAAATAAATATTGAAGTGTATGAAATAACATAAATTATATTTATATATCTACATATCTATTGTATTTTTTTTCCATGTGTGAGGCAGCTGGGATTATTGATGGAGAATATTGGGGGTATAAAGGATTCTTCCAAGCCACTCTTTGCTGTCACTATTATGAGTTAAGAGACTACAAATTGAACTTTAGGATTTTGTCCAGAACTTGTGACGTGCCACAAATGAAAGAATGAATCCAATCAGAAACAAATTCTTCTCCAATCTTCTCAGAAAGAGTCTTAGTTTTGGGTGCCTGGGTGGCTCAGTCGTTAAGCACCTGCCTTCGGCTCAGGTCATGATCCCAGGGTCCCGGCATCGAGCCCCGCATCAGGCTCCCTGCTCTGCGGGAAGCCTTCTTCTCCCTCTCTCACTCCCACTGCTTATGTTCCTTCTCTCGCTGTCTCTCTGTCAAATAAATAAAATCTTTAAAAAAAAAAAGATTCTTAGTTTAACTTTTTTATTCCCCACAACTTCTACATAATTGAATCTCATTATGTTTAGAAAGGCCCTAATTGCTTTGTACTTTTTATATTTATATCTTTGCTATAACAGCCTTCAGTCAGAAATTCCTTTGAGGGCGCCTGGGTGGCTCAGTTGGTTAAGAAATTCCTTTGAACTTTATGCGCAGTTCCACAGAGGCTGTTACGAATTCTTCAGGAATCTTGGAAAATAAGTTCTAACGGAAAAGTTACAAGAGCTTCCTCAAGTACAAATGGAGCAAGTGACTTCTAAAATCGAGTGAGATTTTCTAAGCCACACTGATCAGATTGCTTTATTAAAAATGCTCTGGTCAACAATGGACTCTTCAGAACCTTATGCAGGATAGTGTATGTTCTTCACTTCTTGGCACAACCTCAGAGAGGCCGAGTTCAAGGGCAGATCTGTGTTATCTCTGTGCCACGACTCGTAGTAATGGCAGCTGTGATTACAGCCCAGGCTCCCCAGAGCAAGTGTCTGCCAGGAGCTGCTTCCCATGACAGAAAGCAGGTGTCTGAGCACCAGGAAGAGGGGTATGAAATCAGCCTTGAGGAGCTTCAGAAAACAATAGTTCTGACCAACCTGTAAACACATACTTTGGAATAATTGCCCTTGCTGCGGGAAAGGTTGTATATTTTTCTCTTTCCCTTATTATTTTATTTTCTCCAAAATAGATTGAGAATGGATGTTCAACAAAGAAGCAGCTTCAGAATGAATGTTACTGTCATAAAATTCACATTAATTTCAGCCATAAAAGTGATTCTTGTTGGATTTCTGCCTTATGGTGTGATAAGTAGGTTTCTCTACTACAGACTAATTTCAAATAATTTATAGCACTATGTGATTTCAACTCTGGGCATTTATTTATAGTGAATGATTACTTAAAAATAAAATTAAAAAAAAGAAAAAAGAAAGTTAATGATGATATCTCTATCCTGTGTCATTAATATTCTTCTATACGAACTCTTTGTTACCTAGTGAAATTCTAAGTTTTCCAGTTTTTAGAATTTATTCCAAGAATAAAAAGGAAAAGAAAAAGGAGGAGAGGAAGGAGAAGAAAAAGAACTTGTTCAAATGCATTTAAGGGGTCAATGAAATATAAGATAGCCTCTCTTCCTCCCATATTATACTTTATTCTATCTGAAACATTACACACTATAACCTCCATTAAAATGGGGATTTTTATCCCCCTCCCCTAGCAGTGCCAATGACAGAGTAGGCATTTAATGGATGTTCCAGTTCTCCTAGTTTTAAAATCTGAAATACTCTACACATTAATTCCACTGTCTTTGGCATCAATTCTGTGTATCATTTTCACAGTGGTTTTGAACTGTCCTAACTCAATTTATGAATATTGAATCCGGTTTACCCTGTGAGGAGCAATAATATACTCCAGGAGTTTATTGTAGTTAATTGATTCCTAAAATTTTTATCAAAAAAGTACATTTATGTATCTTAGGAATTAACTACTTTAACAGTGCTAATGACAAATAGCAGTCCTTTGCCCACATCTACTCCTATCTGTTCCTCTCTAGAAGAAACAATTATGAAATTTCTGATAATTAACCATTTTTACTGACAAACTGGCAATTTCATATGGTTCCACATCATATTTTTACTATGTGTATACCTAAGCCACATTAAATACCTGCTGTTGTTTAAACATGGAACTCTTTAAGGGCTCCTGGATGTCTCAGTCAGTTAAGTGTCTGCCTTCGGCTCAGGTCATGATCTCGGGGTACTGGGATTGATCCCAGAATCAGGCTCTCAGCTCAGCGGCAAGTCTGCTTCTCCCTCACCCTCTGTGATTCTCTCGCTTTCACTCTCTTTCAAATAAATAAATAAAATCTTTAAAAGAAAAACAACAACAACATGGAACTCTTTAATCGACATTATTTTCATAATCTATATGTATAATTAGTGAACTCATATTCTTCTGAATAATATTCCATGTGTTTATCCATTTCACTCTTGATAGGCATTTCAGTTGCATTCATATTTTTCCTTACAAACAGCATCTATTCATGTCTTTCAGTGTGCCTATTTTACAATTCCTCCAGGTTATATATTTAAGAATGGAATTTCTGGATCATAAAGTGTATGCATCTTCACCGTTACTAGCTGCTGACTAATTGTTTTGCAAAGTAGTTGTATTGATGTACCCTCCCATTAGCAATGTGTAAATGTTCCTTTGCTCCTTTGCTTCAAATCATTTGGCAATCCTCGTCAGAAGTTTTTCCAACATTCTTCACATCCATCTTGGTGCTCCACCACACCCCATCTTCCCCCAGAGATTCCTGAGAGCACTACTTCCTGAGGTTCTGCAATGCAAATCAGGTTGCATGTGTTTCTCCACTCCCTGTTTTGATCAATTTTCTTGCATGTGTTATATCGGTTTCTGCTTCTCCTTCTGCTTTCCAGCTTACAAAAGTTGGTGGCTATCACCTTCATTTATATTTTCTTTGTTCTGGTAGATTTATGCCTTTTTTAATTCCTAAAATATTTTTATTTAGTGGGGTTTCAAGTAGGAATTCAGATAAATCAGTGCTTTCAGTCACTATCTTTCACTAAAGTTTAAAACTTTCATAGAGTTTTATTTGCAAACACATCAATATGTTGCAAGTACTCAACTCTGCATTACAGCTCAAAGCAGCTATAATGATATATAAATGAACGGGGGTAGCAGTGCTCAAAGAAACCAGTATTTGCAAAAATAGCCAGTGAATTGGATTTAGCCCAGGAGCCATATTTTATTGAGCCCCTAATATAAACCCACTGCCTGGTTGTCCAACAATGTAAACAGCATATGAAAAATACAGTCCCCCATGTGCACTGCTTCCAGGACATGTCTTGGCCAAACCCCTGTCATTAATACATTTGTTGTGAGACTTTATAACTCAGAAATAAAAATTCAAGAGGTTTTTTTTTTTTTCAGTCTACTAACAATCCCAGGTTTTTCTGGCCATCACTATCTGAGCAGGTGGGTTGGAAAAGGCTGACATAGAACACTGGCTGCCTCCAAAACCAAAGTCAGTTTTACAGTTGAACTCACATCTGAACTCAGGAGCAGCAACCAAAGCAGAGTTGGGCTGGGCTCCCTATCAATTACTTTTGTGCTTGGTTTGTTTCTGAGCAGCGAACCCATGTGGCCACCCATTGTGTATTTCATCTGCTTACATAATTCCGAGTCAGTCACCACTGAACACCAGAATTCTCTGAGTTGTGAATTGAACTATTTGTCATTTTCCTTTCATTTGAGCATAAATTTTAAGCATGTTGGGAAAGTGGAAGAGGAAAATACCATTTCAGATGTTTAGAGCTCCCTGTACACTTGCATTCTATCCCCAGGATTCTGACAGGAGTATCACGGGGCTGGCACAGCTGTAAATATTGAATGATGGGATTTGTGCCAGTGCAGCATATGGTTTTATGTGAACAATGAATATTCTATTATCTGATGTGTGATGCCAGGGAGAAAGTGGGTTTGTAGAGGCAGCTGAGCCTATGTCACAGACTCCCCTTTTGTCATCACTGGTATATACGATCTAATGATGGATTGAAGGACTCCCTGGAGGAAGGCAGGCAAGAGGGAGGTTGTTTGTGAGTTACAGCTGTGCCCCAAAATGGCCCTGGCAGTTGCTACTATCAAATACATTTTGAATGACTTGCTGGTGTCCCTTGTGATCTGCGCTTTATCTGAGCTGCCAGGATGCCTGGATTTTCAAACATTAGTACATGGTATTTTCATTCCTGTCCCTAGAGGGTCTCCATTTTAAGACCTTCATTTCTACCTTTTGATTAGTTATTAAAGGATTAAGCTATTCCCATATAATATATATTAAATGTATGTGTTTTATATATGTGTGCAATGTAAATATTTACACACGCATACACACACGTTTCTCCTTCGTAAGTTTCCCAAAAGCAAAATTCCAATTAAACTAAAAGAGTATTTGTTCAAAGAAGAGTATCATTCACATTTAATAAAAATGAAGTCATTTCAACTTGTGATGGCTTCAGTGGGCTGTTAGGGCCTTCTTTCCTTGCCTGCTAACTTATTCCTGGTCAAGCATGTGACTGCGTGTGGTCAAGAAGAACTCAGAGACTAGTGTCTGATCATACAAATCTATATTTCTTGACCTCAGTGACTAGAAATGTTCTAATATTTGACTTTGTTTTAAAATATTTGAAGAATTCCCATTACTGATTCTTTTTTCTTTTAAAAGGTTTTATTTATTTATTTGTCAGAGAGAGAGAGAGCACAAGCAGGGGGAGCGGCAGGCAGAGGGAGAAGCAGGCTTCCTGCAGAGCAAGGAGCCAGATGTGGGACTCGATCCCAGGAGCCTGGGATCATGACCTGAGCCAAAGGCAGAGGCTTAACCAACTGAGCCACCCAGTCATCCCACCCCCATGAGTGATTCTTGAAATGGTCCCTGAGCACAAGCTCTATGATGACTTAAAATGGAATAAAATTGCTACTCCAATTACCAGGCAACAAAATTCTGATGTGGCCTCAGGTCCTTATGTGTCCTGGGCTTCAGGCTGCAGAGTTTAAGTCATGAGTTGCTTCATTAATTGGCACAGAGTGTGTCATGAAATGGAAATGAAGGGTTGCTTTTCAAATTTTAATATATATATACACAAATCACTTGGCATCCTATTAAAATGCAGATTCTCTTTTTTTTAATAATAATGTGAATTGTTAATAATAATTATATTTGGGTGATGTTTAAATTCATATTTTTACATTTCATTATTTTTCAATTATTCTGGCTTATCAGAAAATCAGGTAAAATGAAATTAATACTAAAGGTATGTACAATCATATATGAATTGTAACTATAATCATATTATATAAAACTATTATTATAGTAGACAATTAGTGGAGAGTAAACATAACGAAAAATACACTTATTAATTACTTTTAGCATTATAACTAGAGTATCTGAAAGACATGGAAATGCCTATGTAATTGATGTACTAAATTAAAGCAATTCAGTTCTGATATATTTAGTTTGTCAAGACTCTGTGCTTTTCTTAGTCTTTCAGTCTTTCATCCTGCTTATCCTAAATGCTTACTAAACATGCCCATTTGTAGTTGATTAACTTAAATGAGAGCAACCTGTAGGTATTATTTTCACTTTGACCTATGCTACTCTAAGTATAGGGTAGTTATTCCGAACTAAAAAAAGTTAAATATTTCTAGTTGCATTCACGTTTTTCTGTCTCCCCCTCCCCACCAATTTCTCTGACCCTAACACTAATATTCACTCTATTTTCAAACTGAAAAATTATTTTATTTTTTTCTTTCTTTTTTATTTTTTATTATTATGTTCAATTAACCAACATACAGTACATCATTAATTTTTGATATAGTGTTCAACAGTTCATTAGTTGCGTATAACACCCAGCGCTCATCACAACCCATGCCCTCCTTAATATCCATCACCCAGTTACCCCATCCTCCCACGCCCCTCCCTTCTGTAACCCTCTGAGGGTTACTGAGGGCTGAAATGCAGATTCTCATTCAGTAGATCTGAGGTAGAGTCCAAACTTCTGCAATTCTAACAAGCTCCCAAGTGACAATCATGTTTCTGGGCTCCAACCCACAATTAGAAGAGCAAAGTTATTTGAAAGGAGTGATCCAGGGGAATAATGCTTTCCGCTTCCTTGTCAATTACTGAGAGATCTCCCCTGGAACCTGTTAACCTGAGAATCACTTCTGGGTTTTAAAGACAAATTTTTTAGCAGAAAAGCAGGATAGATACGTCAACCTAGTCATTTGGTGTGGCTGCCATCTAGCTTTTCTGTATATATCTATGTGTTTGGTGTATATGTCTGTCTGAAGCAGGTCTTGCAGACATATTTGCAGCACTGTCCCACAAAGGTCATTATAGTTTTTAGATGCTATAAAGCCTGGATGGCGGGGGTGGGGGGGGGGTGGCGGGCATGGAAATGTGATAGTCTAGGTAAAATTATCAAGTCTTATGTCTTCTATAACTTTGTGTTCTAATCTCATAATTCTGTAATGTATCTTTTATTTTTTTTCTTTATTTACACCCCAAGTAATTCTTTAAAAATTTTGAAACAGTTATATTTTGCCTTCACATACATTTTTGAAGTTAAATTTATTATAACAATAAGCCAGCTTTTGTGGAGTATATATTTGAATCTAAACTAAATTGACAAAATACAATATGAATGAGGGATATTAAGTTTATCACTTCCATATTCAATCATTTGTTCTCACAAATATTTATGAATCACTTAGTATATAGGCCAAGCTTCATAGTAGGAACTACAAGGATGTACATGGGAATACAAGGATTAGTAAAATAGTTAAAGTTCCTTTTCTCGCCAGTCATAGACAATTTACTGTTTAGTAAAAACAGCACATTGTGATAAGTATCATTATTAGGGAAGGACAGCACTATGGCAACACATACTTGGAGGAACTAACATGACTGTTTCTAGTATTTGCACCTCTCTGTAAAATTCCTAATCTGTTCATAAACTAGATCCACTAGGTCTTTCAACATATAACTGTATTTATTTTAAAGTCCCTGTTAGATAATTACAACATCTCGTGTATTTCTGAGTCTGATTCTTTTGATTGGTTTATCTCCTAACAAGAGATTATTTTCTTTGCCTTTTTGTATGTCTTGTAATTTTTATTGGAATATAGACATCATAAGTAAAAACCCAGAGAATTAGGTAAATAATGCTTACACCCGAAACTGGGCATTCGTCTTCTGTGCCATTAGTGTGAGCAGTTGAGACAATCTAATCCAAAGTTGAGCTATGTTTCAGTTCCCTTGTTACTGCTGTTATTTCCAGTGCACCACAAGCTTGAAGTTCTTCCGGTGTTGGATTATTATTATCTCAGGCTTAGTGTAGGGCCCAGACTGCTTGCCCGTATTTCTTATTGTTCCTACTCTTACCTCAGTTTTCAGCTGGCCTTGAGTAACTATGCTACACTGGGGGTTCCCCCGTGTTCTTGCTCCTGCCCTGGAAGTACTCTGCTGCTGCTCATTATTTGGTACCAGGATCATAGTAGGGGTAAGGTGGGGTAGGTCTTTGGTCTTGTGGCTCCATCTCAGACTCAGGCAGGCCCTGTGAATGTGGGACTTTGGGGTGTGGCTTTCTAAGCATCCCTTTACCTCCTTCACCAAAGTAGCTAACTTTATGATGGATTAAGCGTTTCCTGCCCCTCCTTCAGTGGCATAGACCTCTGCTTTGTGGCTGTGCAGGAACCTGGATACAAGAAAATTCCTTGTCCATCTCCCCAAAGAGGAAAACTTCTGCTTCTATTCCTCCCAGCCTGGTCTTTGGTTCCCTCTCAACCTGTGGAAGACTTGCCTCAAGGCACGTCTTTTGCTTCTTACTAGACAAGTGTACAAGAAGTAGGTCATTCCAGAGAAAACGAGTCACAACTTGAATGCCTAACCCACTGGTCTTTTGCCCAGCCCTCAATTTTTCACATAAGCACTAAGTGGAGACCTATGGAAAAGATTTTTTAAGTCAGTACAAATTTCCCTTGTGTCTATACCTTCATTTATTAAAAACTGTTATGCTTGCCCATTCTTGATCTTTAAGAATTCATTAAAATTTTAGCTAATTTTTTATTATCCATTTTTTTTGGAACTATCTCCTTTTCCTGTTCAGCCAAAGGTGAAACAGTTTGTTTTCTGTCTCTTCTTGGATTGATTGTCTCTATTTGGAGTTCATTTCACTTGACAACAGTGCTATCTCAGCTCTCTGATGGACTCAGGAAAATTTATGATTTTGTAAATTACAGTTTTTTCCTGGTTGTTAGGATAGAAGTGATGTTCTGTTGTGGCTTTGCACACTCTAAACAGAAGATGCACAAAATAATTTAGCTTTAAAGAAAGAATCAGCAAGGGGTGTCATAACTATTATTTTTGATTTGAGGCCAGAGAATAATGTAGCAATGGGACAAAGAAAG
The DNA here is from genome assembly GCF_004348235.1 of Phoca vitulina. Classification (NCBI taxonomy): domain Eukaryota; kingdom Metazoa; phylum Chordata; class Mammalia; order Carnivora; family Phocidae; genus Phoca; species Phoca vitulina. Next base: position 13,700,052 of record NW_022589728.1, on the reverse strand, counting down.
AAGAGCATTGAAAGAGGAGGACAGTATGTGTGAATACCCAGGAATAAGAGAGAGAGTACTACAGAGAGTTCAGTGTGGTCTGTAAGTCATATTAAGGATTTTAAACTTCACACTAAAACAAATATGTAGCCATTAAAAAATTTTAAATAGAGAAGTGATGTAGTGAGATATTAAAGTTATTTCTTATCTTGCTTTGTGGAGAATGTAAGCAAAGTGAGGGTGGAGTGTGAGGAAACCAGTTTGAAGGTTTTGCAACAGTCCATATGTGAAATGCTAGTGATTCTTTCAAGACGGTGGCTGTAGAGATAAAAAGAAGTGGGTGGATTCAAGATAAACTTGAGAAATGGAATCAATAGAACTTGGTGAATAAACTAGAACACACTTTAAATATGAAGAAGCCCAATAAATAAGAATTTCTATATATGTTTTGGTAGGGATTGAATAATTAATCATTTGGTAAGAAGGATTGGTGACTAGAAAATAAGAAAGAAAATTAAATGTAGGGGATGCCTGGGTGGCTCAGTCAGTTAAGCATCTGCCTTTGGCTCAGGTCATGATTCCAGGGTCCTGGGATCGAGTCCTGCATGGGGCTCCTTGCTCAGCAGGGAACCTGATGGTCTCTCTGCCTGCTTGTACTCTCTCTCTCTCTCTCTCTGGCAAATGGAGAAATAAAATCTTAAAAAAAAAAAAAAAAGAAAATTAAATGCAGAATTATTTTTTACACATTCACATTTTTTTGTAAAAAATAGGAAGTAAATTCATTAGACATTCATTTTTACAGAATTGCTATTATTATATAGAAAATATTGGCAAAGCTCAACTCAAGCAGTATATTTTTTAAACACTTTTAAAATATGTATTTTCAAATATTTAATTTGTTTAAATATGTAAGAAAACCTATTTTTTTTTATCATGACTTGTGTTCATTAGAGTAGAAATAGTCCATTTCCTACAACCTCATGGCTTCTTAGCAAGAAGTAAGGTTCTAGAACCTTGATCAAAATTCCATTTCTACAAGACCAAAAGGTGACTAACGTGTTTTCCTGTCTTATCATTTTACTGCTCAAGACTTCCAAAGGAAGCAGGTAGCTTAAACTGAGCTTTAATATGTAATCTGGAAATTATACTCAGTATTTTAATACTTATAGCATATTTTATATTTTGCTGAAATTTAAATATTTGGTAACATTTATTAAGAATACTATTGTTTTGGGGCACCTGGGTGGCTCAGTCAGTTAGGCATCCAACTCATGATTTCGGCTCAGATCATGATCTCATGGGTTGTGGGGTGGAGGCCCCAGTGGGCTCTACACTCAGCGGTGAGTCTGCTTGAGATTCTCTCCCTCTGCCCCTCCCCCCACTCATGCTCTCTCTCTCTCTCAAACAAATAAATCTTTAATAAAAAGAATACTATTGTTTTAAGACATTAGCAATTATTTATTTTTACAATTTCATTAAGCAAGTTCTCCCTGGATACTTGACATCATGGGTGTTTATTGAAATAGTTTGACTATAAACACTGTACTGGCAGAGGATCAACTCTTTCTCTTAGACTTTAGATTCCTTCTCAGATTCTAGAATCTTTATCTCCTAATGTCTGTCTGTCTGTCTGTCTCTCTCTCTCACATATCTTATATAATCTGTACTTATAAGCAAATATGCTAGAATTTATTTTTATTCAAATATTTGAGAAATACATATAAAATACATATATTTGCACATCTATGTTGTGCCCCTTTCTGTTAATTTTAGAGATGCACACTTCATAAGAACAAAGGGCAAGTCTCCTTTTGCTCATCTCTGTACCTCTAATCCCTTGAGTAACACTGAACATTAAATAGGTACTCAGAAATTATTTACTGAATAAATGAGTGAAATAATAAATGAATGCAGTAAATATTTTAAAATCTTATAATAATATTTGATGTCCATGTTGATTGTCCCTTGGCTAATGTCTTCATCCCCAAGTTCTTTGCTGGTAGGTATTTCTCTTTCTGCTCTGTTTTGCTGCTTCCTATCAGAACTTGGTCTTTTTTTTTTTTTTTTAAGGTTTTATTTATTTATTTGACAGAGAGAGACACAGCAAGAGAGGAAACATAAGCAGGGAGAGTGGGAGAGGGAGAAGCAGGCGCCCCACGGAGCAGGGAGCCCGATGCGGGGCTCGATCCCAGGACCCTGGGATCATGACCTGAGCCGAAGGCAGACGCTTAACAACTGAGCCACCCAGGCGCCCCAGAACTTGGTCTTTTAAAGGAGATCTTGTATTTTCCTCTCCGCTTCCCTCTTTTCATTTGCAAAATGTAGACAAAAATGGATAAATTTTAATTTCAACTTCTTTTTTGGTCCATGAAAACACTTGATTTATATTATTCTAACATCTTTTGTCTCTTTAATGTGTATTAATTGTTGAAAGACTCAACTCTTCACCACTATGAGATTTCTAAGCCCTTTTAGGACAATAATGATGTTTCTCAGTTTTTAAATCTCTGGCAGTGGCTAGATTAGTCCCTAGAACATTACTGAAAATGGAGTTTTCTCTAGTTACAGTGAGATAATGAGTCTCTAAAATATTTAAATTTACTTTAAAATATTTTAACAGATAGGGAGTAAAAATTATTTTCATTACACTCAATTTCTCAGGAAAAGAATCATATTTATCAAAATTTTGGAGACAATAAAAAAGTATTATATGTTTAATACAAATAAAAAGACTTGGCACATTGGATCAGCTTTTATAAATTTAGATGTGTGTACACTCTAAGATACTTTAGAGAATCTTAGAGCAAGATCTGATTTGTAGGGAAGATGGGGAAAAGAGAAAATATGCATGAGAAACAGGTAAAAAAATTTAATAGGCACAAAGAAAATAATGTACATTTTTTCATATTGTTAAGTATAATCAATAGAACTGTGTTTGAGGGCTATTTTAAACAGAGAAATCACCCACAAAAATCACAAAAATGTGAAAAATATCTCATTAAATAGACTGCTAAAAGGACACTTGTTTACTATATGTGTATGGTAGGTAACTCAATTTTTTTGCCACTCTGCACGTGCCCGTATATGACAAAATCAAATCAAATATTGATTTTAGAGTTATAAATAAAATTTAGCAAGTAGGGAAATACACAAATACAGAATCTGAAAATAATGAAGATCAATTACACTGTCTCTAATTATCTAGAAGATTTTTAGAGCTATTGCTCATCTCCCAGCATGATCCTGATGACAACCTACTGCCCTCCGCCTCTCTCTGCAGCACAGTGTTGTTAAGGATGAGTGATTTATCTGTATCCTCACCTTTACTGTGAGTTCTAGGTGAACCCTGGCCCTAGTACAGTAGAGGTAATGAGTAATGAATTGTTAGTGTATAAAAAGTATATAAATGAACAAAGTTATGAAAAGAAGTCTATTTAATCTACCTCAGATGTTTCTAACTGATGTTCTTCTGGGTAGCTCTCTGGGAAACAAGAGTGCAAGGGGTTGGTGTGGGGAAGAAACAACAAATGTGGAAGACTCCAGGCTTGCTTTCTAATCTCACTTTAGTTCAGTTCATATGTGTTTAACTTACATCACATTTGTATAGGATCTGTTTTATACCAAAGTTTTACAGTTACATTTTTTAAGCAACTGAATGTACTGAATCTGAGATACATTTCAGTTACTAGGTCATAAAGAGTGTATTTATATGTATCTCAAATGTCTGAGGATGCTAAGCAATAGGGGATTAAGAAACTGAATTGGGGGCGCCTGGGTGGCTCAGTTGGTTAAGCGACTGCCTTCAGCTCAGGTCATAATCCTGGAGTCCCTGGATCGAGTCCCGCATCGGGCTTCCTGCTCAGCAGGGAGTCTGCTTCTCCCTCTGACCCTCCCCCCTCTCATGTACTCGCTCTCTCTCATTCTCTCTCTCTCAAATAAATAAATAAAATCTTAAAAAAAAAAAAGAAAGAAAGAAAGAAACTGAATTGGATCTCTGACAATATATTTGAAGTAAGGTGGGAAGGTTTATGAAAAGGTAAAATTATTGGTGACAGCCCTGCAGGTTTGAAAGAATTTACTTTGAACTATCTAATGCAATTGAATAGTTCTGTACATATGATAATCTATGCCTTAGTAATTACTAGTAAAAGGAAAAATAAAGATGTCTTAAACATTTTTAAAAATCAGTAAAACTGGGGCGCCTGGTGGCCCAGTCAGTTGAGCAACAGACTCTTGGTTTTGGCTCAGGTTGTGATTTCAGGTCCTAGGATGGAGCCCTGCCATGAGCTTTGTGCTCAGCAAGGAGTCTGCTTGTCCCTCTTCTTCCAACACTGTCCCTACCCCCATGTGCACTCTCTCTTTCAAATAAATAAAAAATAAAAAATCTTTTTAAAAAAATCAATAAAAGGATTTGTTTCAAAATTTGTTATTGGAATATGGTAGACTATTACTTGTAAAACTTTGATCCAGTCCACATATGTCAAAGAGGACTAAAAGCTATTTCCCTTGAAGAGTTGTTTTTTAATCTTTTGAAATGTATTTATAACTTGATTCACAGGAAATAAGGTTCAATCATCACAAAAAAACAATGAACACTACCTTGCAAGTAGTTAAAGGAAAATATTTTGGGTTCTAAAGTCAGACAGAAATAAAAAGCTTATCCCCTAAAATTTGACAAATTATCTTGCTATCAGAGATATATCTCACCAAGAACATTTTTATTATTTTGCTTATTGAGTTCGATGAAACTCTCTCTGGAAATACTTATCACTTTGATTTAATTAGGTAGAAAAAATAATTTTTAGGTCAAATTTCCCTAAAGCTGCATATTCTGAAAATCCTTAATATGTGCCAATAAGTATGTTGGTAATATAAACATAGTTGAGGACTTTATACCAGGTTTGTTATGCTTTGATTAGGATACAATATATTTACTTAAGATGTAATTTTAGGGGGCGCCTGGGTGGCTCAGTCGTTGAACGTCTGCCTTCGGCTCAGGTCATGATCCCAGGGTCCTGGGATCAAGCCCCGCATTGGGCTCCCTGGTCCTCGGGAAGCCTGCTTCTCCCTCTCCCACTCCCCCTACTTGTGTTCCTGCTCTTGCTGTCTCTCTGTCAAATAAATAAATAAAACATCTTTTATTTAAAAAAAAAAGATGTAATTTTAGTATATACACGTATTATACATATTGTACTGCAATACACATATAGTTTGGAAAACACAGAGCAAGGACCTTGTTAGTATCAGATGATGTTAACTTGGGCAACATTTACAAATTATGATCAGTTGTGATGTTTCATGTTTTCTACTTCCTATTTCTCATTTATTTACATGAATGTTTATTTTAATTATCTTAGTCACAGTTAAAAATAGTAACACAAGAATGCATCAGCAAAAATGGTTGAGTAAAGAACTTCTAAACCATTCCCTCCATAAAAACCATGAAAAAACTGGCAAGAACTATCAGAATCAACTTATTCAGAACTCTGGAGAATAATGACAAGCTTGCAGCAACCCAGTTAGGAATGTTGAGCAAAGCCTGGTAAGAATAGTGAGTGCTTTAAGTTACTGTAAACCCATCTCTCACTCCCAAGCTCAATTGAAACCTTGAAATTAATAACCTGAATTTATTGTACTAGTACCATAAAAGAAAAAAAAACAGAACAAATCTGATTTGCGAATTATTGTTACTTCACCTTTCTAGAGGCTCCCTATAAGACCCAGTCAAAAGGCTTGTCTTTATCTCACCTGACTGGAATTGTCCTTTGCTATGCTGCTACCCAGAGGCATTTCTTAAAAACATTTACAGGGAAAACGTTTGTTGCTGCTCTCTGAAACAATGACTAACTGTTGGGCAAACAATAGACCAACCAAAATCCTTAGTGGAAAGGCTAAGAAATGAGATACCTTGAGGAATAAGTGCTTTTAAAAGCCCTTATATATTTCTGGGAATCTAAAATCCACATGCATACCCAGCATTGTGTGTATGATCAAGAAAGACCTGAGAAGTCCCTAAGCTTTCACCTCCAACTGACCTTGGAACACTAGTCAAGCAGGAAGTGAAGGAAGAGACTTGTAAACTTCTTGAGTATTAGTGGCATGCCCCAACAAAAACAGAACCCATTGGCAAAGACTAGGAATTCTTGTTGGTTCCAGGCATTTAAGAAAATCTCTGTCTGATCATTAGCTTACCACTAAGGTAATGGAACAGAGATATCAGTGGCCACACATAATAAAAACAGCAGATTTTATGGAATTAATTCAGAAAAGGCACCAAACAAATAATAACTACAATGAGCAACAACAAACCCTGAGGAACAGGGACAAAGGAGATTTCTGACTTACAGAATTGCCATATTACAATATAAATTGTCCATATTTCTACAAAAATGTACAAGCAGGCAAAGAAACAAGAAATTATGGCCCATGCATTGGAAAAATCACAAACAATAGAAATTGTTTCTGAGGAAGCACAGATACTAGATTTACTCAACAAGGGCCCTAAATCAGCTCTTTTAAATATGTTTGAAGAGGAAAGGCAGATCGTTTTAGATTTAAAGGACTAAAGCAAAACAAGAAAACAATGTTTCAGCAAATAGAGAATATTAACAGAGATTAAAATTATAAAAGTTAACCACATAGAAATTCTGAAGTTAAAAAGTGCAGTAACTGAAATGAGAAATTCACTGGATTGCTCAACAACAGATTTGAACTGGCAGAAAAAAGAATTAGTAAACTTGAAAATAGGTTATTTGAAATTATTCAACTTGAGGAGCATAAAGAAAAAAAATGAAGAGAAATTAACAAAGCCTAAGAAACCTGTGAAACACCAACAGCTATGCCAACATAAGCATAATAGGAGTCCCAGAAGGCGAAGGCAGAGGGAGGACTGAAGGACTATTTGAGAAAATAATGGCTGAAAACTTACCAATTTTGATTAAAAAAACATTTATATATACCTAAAAAATTTCAATGAATTCCAAGCAAGATAAGCTCAAAGAGATAGAGACTACTACACATCATAATCAAACTATCAAAAGCCAAGAACAAAGAAAGAATGTTGAAACCAGCAAAAGAGAAACAACTCATTGCATGCAAAGGATGCTGAATAAGATTAACAGTTGGTTTTTCATCAGCAATCATAGAAGCCAAAAGATAGCAGGATGGTATATTCAAAGTGCTAGAAAAAAAATTGTAAACCAAGAATCCTCTATGTTGCTAACATGTCCTTCAAAATTGAGAGAAATTAAGATATTTCCACATAAAAAGATGGAGGGAATTATTCACTAGCAGACTTACTCTTCAAGAAATGATAAATGGAGTCCTTCAGGCTGAAATGAAAGGTCGTAATGAACTCCAGTAAAGGTAACTACATAGATAAATATAAAAGGCAGTATTAATTTGTGTTGTTTGTAACAGTTTTATTTTCCTATCGAATTTAAAAGACAGTTGCAGAAAGCAATAATTGTTAATTTATGTTCATGACCATACATTGTATAAAGATATAATTTGTGGTAATAACAACATAAAAAGAGTATAAAGGAAGTATAAAAGAAAGATAAACAACTGTACAACTTAGATAACATAGTTGAAATGGACAAATATCTTTAAAAAAAACCCACAAACTACCAAAACAGACTCAAAAAAGAATTAGTAAATCTGAATACACTTGTAACAAGTACTTTAAAATCTTCCCACAAAAAAAAAAGCCCAGGACCAGATGGAATTTCTAGTATTATGTTTTATTTTTAGCACTTTTCTTTTTCTTTTTTTCTTATTTTTTTATTCAGATGTAATTAACATACAGTGTTACATTAGCTTCAAGTGTGCAACATAATGATTGAACAATTCTATACATTTCTCAGTGCTCATCAAGATAAATAAACTCTTAATCCCCTTTATTTGTTTTCCCAGTCTCTCCTCACACCTCTCCTCTGGCAACCGCTAGTTGATTCTCTGTGTTTAAGAGTCTGTATTTTTTGCTTGTCTCTTTTACTCTTTGTTCGTTTGTTTTGTTTCTTAAATTCCACATACGAGTGAAATCATATGGTACTTGCTTCCTGTGTCTGACATATTTCACTTAACATTAGAGCCTCTAGGACCATCCATGTTGCTGTGAATGGCAAGATTTGGTTGCTTCCATATTTTGGCTATTATAAATACTGCTGCAATAAACATAGGGGTGAATATACCCTTTTGAATCACTGTTTTCATTTTCTTTACATACATACCCAGTAGTAGAATTAATCGTTCATATAATTCTATTTTTAATTTTTTGAAGAACCTCCATACTATTTTCCACAGTAGCTGCACCAATTTGCATTCCCACCAGCAGGGCATGAGGGTTCCTTTTCCTCCACGTCCTCATCAACACTTGTTATTTCTTGTATTTTTTATTTTAGCCATTCTTATAGGCGTAAAATGATGTCTCGTTTTAATTTGCATTTTCCTGATGATTAGTGATGTTGAGCATCTTTTCATGTGTCTCTTGCCCATCTGCATGTCTTCTTTGGAAAAATGTCTGTTCATGTCTTCTGCCCATTTTTAATTGGATTATTTGGAGTTTTTTGGTATTGATCTGTATAAGTTCTTTACATATTTTGGATATTAATTTTTTATTTTCTCCCATTCAGTAGGTTGCATTTTTGTTTTGTTGATGGTTTCTTTCATTGTACAAAAGCTTTTTATTTTGCTGTAGCCACAATAGTTTAATTTTGCTTTTGTTTTCCTTGCCTCAGGAGACATATCTAGAAAAATATTTCTTTTTTTTTTTTTTCTTAAAGTAGGCTCCATGCCCAGCATGGAGCCCAACATGGGGCTTGAACTCACAACCCTGGAGATGAAGACCTGAGATGGAAAGTTGGACCCTTAACCGACTGAGCCACCCAAGTGCCCCTCTAAAATGGTTTCAGTGGCCTGTGTTAAAGAAATTACTGCCTGTGGGCGCCTGGGTGGCTCAGTCGTTAAGCGTCTGCCTTCGGCTCAGGTCATGGTCCCAGGGTCCTGGGATCGAACCCCGCATTGGGCTCCCTGCTCCACGGGAAGCCTGCTTCTCCCTCTCCCACTCCCCCTGCTTGTGTTCCCTCTCTCGCTGTCTCTCTGTCAAATAAATAAATAAAATCTTTAAAAAAATAAAAAATAAAAAATAAAAAATAAAAGAAATTACTGCCTGTGTTTTCTTTTAGGATTTTTATGGTTTCAGGTCTCACATTTAGGTGCTTAATCCACTTTGAGTTTATTTTTGTGTGTGGTGTAAGAAAGTGGTCCAGTTTCATTCTTTTGCATATAGCTGTCCAGTTTTCCCAGCACCATTTGTTAAAGAGACCTTTTCCCATTGTATATTCTTGCTTCCTTTGTGGAAGATTAATTAACCATACAAGTGTGGGTTCATTCCTGAACTCTCTATTCTGTACCATTGATCTCTGTGTCTGTTTTTGTGCCAGTACCATAATGTTTTGGTTACTACAGCTTTACAGTATATCTTGAAATCTTGGATTGTGGTACCTCCAGTTTTCTTTTTTTTTTTTTAAGACTGGTTTGGCTATTCTAGGTATTTTTGGTTCCATACAAATTTTAGGATTATTTTGGTTAGGTCTGTAAAAAATGTTTTGGTATTTTCACAGGCTTCGTTTTAAATCTATAGACTGCTTTGGGTAGTATGGGCGTTTTAACAATATTGGTATTATTCCAATCCACAAGCATGGAATATCTTTCCATTTGTTTCTGTCATTTTCAGTTTATTTAATCATTGTTTTATAGTTTTGAGACTACAGATCTTTCACCTCCTTGGTGAAGTTTCTTCCTAAGTGCTTTATTCTTTTTGGTGCAATTGTGAATGGGATTTTTTTTTTTTAATTTCTCTTTCTGCTACTTAATTATTAGTGTATAGAGATGCAAAAGATTTCTGTATATTGTGCCAGTACCATACTGTCTTGATGATGACAGCTTTGTAATAGAGCTTGAAGTGAGCGGAATTGTGATGCCACCAGCTTTGCTTTTCTTTTTCAACATTCCTCTGGCTATTTGGGGTCTTTTCTGGTTCCATACGAATTTTAGGATTATTTGTTCCATTTCTTTGAAAAAGCTTGATGGTATATTGATAGGGATTGCTTTAAATGTGTAGATTGCTCTAGGTAGCATAGACATTTTCACAATATTTGTTCTTCCAAACCATGAGCATGGAATGATTTTCCATTTCTTTGTGTCTTCCTCAATTTCTTTCATGAGTATTCTATAGTTTTCTGAGTACAGATTCTTTGCCTCTTTGGTTAGATTTATTCCTAGGTATCTTATGGTTTTGGGTGCAATTGTAAATGGGATCGACTCCTTAATTTCTCTTTCTTCTGACTTGTTGTTGGTGTATAGGAATGCCACTGATTTCTGTGCATTGATTTCATATCCTGCCACTTTACTGAATTCCTATATGAGTTCTAGCAGTTTTGTGGTGGAGTCTTCTGGGTTTTCCACATAAAGTATCATATCATCTGCAAAGAGTGAGAGTTTGACTTCTTCTTTGCCAATTCGGATGCCTTTTATTTCTTTTTGCTGTCTGATTGCTGAGGCTAGGACTTCTAGTACTATGTTGAATATAGATCAGTGGAACAGAGTAGAGAGCCCAGAAATGGACCCTCAACTCTATGGTCAACTAATCTTCGACAAAGCAGGAAAGAATGTCCAATGGAAAAAAGACAGTCTCTTCAACAAATGGTGTTGGGAAAATTGGACAGCCACATGCAGAAGAATGAAACTGGACCATTTCCTGACACCACACACAAAAACAGACTTAAATGGATGAAAGACCTAAATGTGAGACAGGAATCCATCAAAATCCTTAAGGAGAACATAAGCAGCAATCTCTTTGACCTCAGCCGCAGCAAATTCTTCCTAGACACAACACCAAAGGCAAGGGAACCAAGGGCAAAAATGAGCTATTGGGACTTCATCAGGATAAAAAGCTTTTGCACAGCAAAGGAAGCATTCAAAAAAACCAAAGACAACCAACAGAATGGGAGAAGATATTTGCAAATGACATATCAGATAAAGGGCTAGTATCCAAAATCTATAAAGAACTTATCAAACTCAACACCCAATGAACAAATAATTCAATCAAGAAATGGGCAGAAGACACGAACAAACATTTCTGCAAAGAAGACATCCAAATGGTCAACACATGAAAAAATGCTCAACATCACTTGGCATCAGGGAAATACAAATCAAAACCTCAATGAGATACCAGTCGGAATGGCTAAAATTAAGTCAGAATGACTAAAATTAACAAGTCAGGAAACAACAGATGTTGGCGAGGATGCGGAGAAAGGGGAACCCTCCTACACTGTTCCAGCCACTCTGGAAAACAGTATGGAGGTTCCTCAAAAAGTTGAAAATAGAACTACCCTACGACCCAGCAATTGCACTACTGGGTATTTACCCCAAAGATACAAATGTAGTGATCCGAAGGGGTATGTGCACCCCAATGTTTATAACAGCAATGTCCACAATAGCCAAACTATGGAAAGAGCCTAGATGTTCATCAAGAGATGAATGGATAAAGAAGATGTGGTACATATATACAATGGAATATTATGCATCCATCAAAAAATTGAAATCTTGCCATTTGCAACAATGTGGATGGAACTGGAGGGTATTATGCTAAGTGAAATAAGTCAATCAGAGAAAGACAATTATCATATGATCTCACTGATGTGAGGAATTTGAGAAAGAAGACAGAGGATCATAGGGGAAAGGAGGGAAAAATGAAACAAGATGAAACCAGAGAGGGAGACAAACCATAAGAGACTTAATCTCAGGAAATAAACTGAGGGTTGCTGGAGTGGAGGGAGTGGGAGGGATGGGGTGCCTGAATGATGGACATTGGGGAGGGTATGTGCTATGGTGAGAGTTGTGAATTGTGTAAGACTGATGAATCACAGACCTGTACCACTGAAACAAATAATACATTATATGTTAATTTAAAAAAAAGGAAAAAATAGATATAAAGTATTTTTTAAAAAGATTTCTGTATATTAATTTTGTATCCTACAACTTTCCTGAATTCATTTATCAGTTCTAGAACTTTTTTTGGTGGAGTCTTTAGGGTTTTCTATATACAGTATCTGCAAATGGTTAGTTTTTTGTCTTCCTTACCAATTAGGATGCCTTTTTTTCCTTGTCTTATTGCTGTGGCTAGGACTTCCAGTACTATATTAAATAAAAGTGGTAAGAGCGAATGTCTTTGTCTTGTTCCTGATGATAGAGGAAAAGTTCTCAGTTTTTAACCTTTGAGTTAAGAGGGTGGCTGTGGGTTTTTCATTATGGCCTTTATTATGTTGAGGTATGTTCTCTCTACACCTGCTTTGTTGAGTTTTTATCATGAACAGATGTTGCACTTTGTCATATGCTTTTTCTGCTTCTATTGAGTTGACTATATGGTTTTTATCCTTTCCTGACACAGGGCTCAATCCCAAGACCCTGGGGTCATGAACTGAGCCAAAGGCAGATGGTTTTTTTTGTTGTTGTTGTTTGTTTTTTGTTTTTTTAAAGATTTTATCCATTTAATTGCAGAGAGAGAGACAGCGAGAGAGGGAACACAAGCAGGGGGAGTGGGAGAGGGAGAAGCAGGCTTCCCACTGAGCAGGGAGCCCGATGCAGGGCTCGATCCCAGGACCCCAGGATCATGACCTGAGCCGAAGGCAGATGCTTAATGACTGAGCCACCCAGGCGCCCCCAAAGGCAGATGTTTAACGGACTGAACCACACAGGTGCCCCTCAAAGTAATTATTGATAGGTACTTATTGCCATTTTATTAATTATTTTACAGTTGTTTTTGTGGTTCTTCTCTGTTTTTTCTTCTCTTTCTCTTTCCTTGTGGTTTGATGACTTCTTTAGTGATATGCTTGGATTCCTTTCTTTTTATTTTTTGTGTATCTATTACAGGTTTTTGATTTGTGATTACCATTAGGCTCATATATAACATATTATGCATATAGCAGTTTGAATTAAGTTGATGGTCTCTTAAGTTTGAGCCCATTCTAAAAGTACTAAATTTTTACTCTGCCCCCCCTTGTTTTATGTATATGATGTCATACTTTACATCTTTTTATTTTGTGAATCCATTGACTGATATGTGTAGATATAATTGATTTTACTGCTTTTGTACTTTAACCTCCATACTGGTTTTATAAGTGATTAATCTACTACTTTTATTATGTTTGTATTCACCTGTGAAATTTTTTCCTTTCATAATTTTCTTACTCCTGATTATGACCCTTTTTTTCCACTCAAAGGATCCCCTTTAACATTTCTTATATGGTTGGTTTAGTGGTGATACATTCCTTTAACTTTTGTTTGTCTGGGAAACTCTTTCTCTCTCCTTATATTCTGAATGATAGCCTTGATGGATAGAGTATTCTTGATTGCAGACTTTTTTTTCCTTTAAGCACTTTGAAGTTAAGCCCCAATAGTTTTCAAAGCTAAATGTTGCAGGGACTCATCTTCCCAGTGCTGGTCCCCTGTGTCTGGGGTGACTAATGTGGGGTATGCTCCTCTCTCTTCTCCATGCTTATGTTGTCGCTTCCATTTATGGTTAGTCTCAGTGGGAGTTTGGTTCCTGACTCATATCTCTAACCCTCTTACCCATTTCAATGTGGTCTCCTCTCTAGGGTTAACAGTGAAAAGTCTGTTCTGCCAGTCTCCAGGCTGCTTTCTGGATTAATTGCACTCAGGTGGCTGTTATCTAGCTGTGTCCATGGGATGAGGTGAGCTTAGGATCCTCCTACTCGGCTATCTTTCCAGAAGTCTCCTAGCAAACATTTAAAGATTAATTAATGTTAATCATTTTCAAGCACTTCCAAAAAATAGAAAAGAACACTTTTTCATTCTTTCTGAGGCCAGCCTTACACTGAATGCAAATCAAATCCAAATAGCACAATGAAAGAAAATTACAGACCAGTATCCCCTACAAAGATAGATGTAAAATTTCTCAGCATATACTTACAAACTGAGTCTATCAGTATATTGAAAAAAATTTTACACAATGATCAAGAGAAATTATCCCAGAAATACAAGTTTTTTTTCAACATCAATGTGAATAGAATAGAGAGAAAAAAAAAAAAAAAACATGATTGTCTCAACACATGCAGAGAAAACATTTGACAAAATCTAACATCCTTTTATGATTAAAAAAATACTCAATAAACTGGGAATAGAAGGGAGCTTACTCAACCCAATAAATGACATCTATGAAAAACCAATAATGAAAGACTGTATGAAAGCTCTCCCCCTAAGGTCAGGAACAAAACAGTGTCAACTTCCATCATATCTATCCAACACTGAACTAGAAATTGTAACTAGGGTAATTAGATAAGAAAAATAGTTAAAAGGCATCAAAATGGGGGAGGAAGAAGTAAAATTATTTCTATTTATAGATGGCTTGATTTTTATATACAGAAAACCCTAAAGTACTCACAGAAACACTCCTGATGCTAATAGCATGCTAATGAGCATGTTCAGCAAAATTGCAGGATATAAATTAATATATGAAAATTAGTTCCATTGTTATATACTAGCAACAAACAATCTGAAAAAAAAAATGAAGAAACTAATTCCATCTACAATAGCATCAAAAAGAAGAAAATACTTAGGAATAAATTTAACCAAGGAAATGTAAGACTTGTACACTGAAAACTATAAAACATTATTGAAAGAAATTTTAAAAGTCAAATAAATGGAAAGATCTCATAGTCATGAATCAGAAGATTTGATGTTATTAAATGGCAATACTCCTCAAACTAATCTACAATTCAGTGCAATCCCTATAAATATACAACAGCCACTTTTGGGGAAGAAATTGAAAAGCCAATCCTAAAATTCATATTGAATTGCATGGGAACCCAAATAGCAAAAACAATCTTGAAAATGAACAAAGTTTTAGGACTTGCATTTTCTTACTTCAGAAACACCACATGACCACACAGCATGGTACTGGGATAAGGATAGACATATAAATAAACCAATAGAATACAGTTGAGAATTGAGAAATAAACCCATACATCTACAGCAAATGGATATTTGATAAAGATGCAAAGACCATTAATGGGGAAAGAATAGTCTTTTCAACAAATGATGCTGGCATTGATGGATAGCCACCTGCAAAAAAAATAAATTTGGACCCCTACCTCACTATACAGAAAAGTTAATTAAAAATTGATCGATGACCAATTGTAAGAACTAAAAATATAAAACTCTTAGAAGGAAATTTAGGTATAAATCTTCATAACCTTGGACTAGGAAATTATTTTTTATATATGTTACCAAAAGCACAAGCAACTACAACCACAACCACCACCACCACCACAACAAAATAAATGTATTAGACTTCATCAAAATTAAATTATTTTGCACATCACAGCATGCTACCAAGGAAGTAAAGATACAACCCACAGAAGGGGAGAAAATATTTGCAAATTATGTGTTTAACAAGGTCCTAGTATTCAGAATATATAATTCTTAAAAGTCAACAAAATGATGCAGTTACTGTGGAAAACAGTTCCTCATCAATTTAAAGATAGTATGACTGTATGACCCACTAACTCGACTCCTAAGTATATACCCAAAAGAATTGAAAACAGGTATTCAAACAAATAACTGTACACAAATGTTCATGGTAGTACTATTCACAACAGCCAAAAGGTAGAAATAATGTACATGTCCATCAAGGGATGAATGGATAAGCCAAATATGGTATATCCATAAATGGAATATTATACAGTCATAATAAAGAATGAAATAGTGATACATGCTATGACATGGATGAACCTTGAAAACATTATGCTAAGTAAAAGAAGCCAGACATTAAACACCAAATATCTTATGATTCCATTGTATGTAATGTCCAGAGTAGGCAAATCCAAAATACAGGAAGCAGATTTGTGATTCCAAAGTAGGGAAAGGGTAGAATGAGTAGTAACTACTCAGTGAGTATGGATTTCCTTTTGGGATCATGAAAAAGTTCTGGAACTAGATGGTAGTGATGCACAACATTCTAAATGTACTTAATGCCACTGAGTTGAATTTTAACCACTTTTAAATGGTTAAAAAGACAAATTGTCTGTTATACATATTTTACCACAATTTTTAAAAATATCTCAAGAAGAAACAAACAATTCCATTAAAAATGGGCAAAGGATTTGAATAGACATTTCTCCAAAGAAGACAAATGGCTGAATGACATGAAAGATGTCCAACATCATTAGTTGTTAGGGAAATGCAAATCAAAGCCACAATGAGAAATGACTTTATATCCACTAGAATGGCTCTAATGAAAGGGGAGGGAGATAAATACAAGGATTGGGGAAATTAGACCCTTATGTAGTGCTAATTGGTTTGTAAAATGGTTGTGTCTATGAAAAACAATTTGTTCCTCAAACAGTTAAAGATAGAGTTACCACCAGGCCCAGCAATTCTACTACTGTATATGTAACCAAGAGAAATGAAATCATATAGTCCACACAAAAACCTGTGCAAGAATATTCCTAGCAGTGTTACTTGCAATAGCCAAAAAGTGGAGATAAACCAAACTGTTCATCAACTAATTGATGAATAAAGAAAATAAAGTGTATCCATACAATGGAATATCATTTGGCTGTACAAAGGAATGAAGTACTGATACCTGCTTTATAACATGGATGAACCTTGAAAACATGCTAAGTCAAAGAAGCCAGGTGCAAAAGGCTACATTTTATATGATTTTGTTTATATGATTTGCCTCTAGAAGAGGCAAACCATAGAGACAGAAAGCCAGTTAGTGGTTGCCAGGGGCTGGAGAAGGGAGGAGTGGGGAATGACTACTTAATGAGTATGAGGTTTCCTTTTGAGGTGATGAAAAAGTTTCAGAACTAGATAGTGGTGATGGTTGCATGGCATTGAGAATATACTAAAAACCACTGCACTGTACACTTTAAAATGGTTAACATGATGAGGTTTTATGTTATGTGAAGTTTATCTCAAATAAAAATAATTATTATAGTACATGTATATCTAGATTGTCATTGTCAAAGAACTAGTCATTATGTTTTCAGCTGTTGACAACACAGATATGATACCTTTCTGAACAGCTTGAAACTTTGTTTCCTGGATATGTGCCATAATGTGAAACTTCTAAGCTCATCTTACTTTTTGGGATTCCTCTTAGTTGAGCTCTACAGTTGAAAGTAAGTCTAGATTCAATATGAAATTTATACCCATTTTTGGTAGTGGTTGCCATTCCATGACTAAGTGGTGAGTCCATCCTCACTACATTATATTCCTGTTAACCCTCATGCCAGCTCCCCTTCCTCTCCTACATATTGCTACTATGCTGGATCTCAGCAGTTGCTGTTTACACTATGTGCACTTTAGTTGCTAGCTAGATCTTTTAACAAAAACAACAGCAAAACTGATGCAATAGTTCTGGCCCTGAGATTGCTTTCAGGAGGACGGTATTTTTCCCTTGCAGTTCCACCCTAGCCCTCTGTCGTGTGCGTTAAAATACAGCAACACAGCTGCTGAAAGGTGACTCTGAAAACAGAAAGAAAAGTGGATTCCTGGTTGACAGGTATAAGGTTAGATAAAATTTGACACAATTGCAACTGTGCTTCTAAGTCAATGAGTATCACTTTAGAGAGAGAGATTGTGAGTAAAATACCAATGGTGATGATCGAGTAAAGACAAAGGATGAATGATGTCTTTCAGCATAAATGTTATGTAGAATTTAAGAATATATGGAAAAATATTATGCACACTTATGAAGCTTAGACTACGATATTAATCATATAACTGCAGAAACAAACTAATAGAAGTATCTTATTAGTCATCATTGTGTTAAAGGACATCCCCAAGCAAGTAACCAATTTCCTTTGGAACATTTCTTGAGAGATTCCTGCCTGGAATATTAATGCCTTGTTATGTTTGAAGAAATGCCAATATTCACCCCTTATTCAATTATGGCATAATGTGTTTCATATCTATATTAATAATTTTAATTCTATAAATTCTTTAGAAAACTAACATTAAACCCTTCCTCTTACCAAGTAGCTATTGGTAAAATGCATGACTTTTTTAATGTGACTTAAAGTAAGAACGGTGCTCAACTAAATGATTTTAAAAGTTTACTGACGTAGGGAAACTGATTTCCTATAATTAAATCACCAGAGTTTAAACCTCTGTATATTGAGTTAAGGAAACTATAACATTGGAGGAGAACTGGTTTAAAAAATCTTGAACTATGAATAATCCAAAATCCTAATCCTAACTCTACACATTAAGTTTCTTGATATGATATTTCATGTCCATTTGCAAATATTTAAATCTCTGTATTGACTTACTAAAAGATTGAAATGCATTTTACCTTCTCTACATGCATATTGAAAGCAGAGGAAGAGCAGGACTAGTACTGAGCAAGATAAAGAAGCTCAAAACTACTAGCTTTGAGGCATTATCAAAGTTGATGATTCACACGGGGCTTCAAGTGTCCTTAAAGGATAAAGAATGTCTATCAGTGTCTTCTGTATTTGATACTGTGTACAGCCATTCTCTCATCTTCTCTCATGGATGATTACAATAGTTGCCACCATCTTCCTATTTCCAGTGCAAAACCCCTTCCATCAGAACAAAACAAAAACAAAACGCTTCAAAACTGCTGTTAAGAGTAATTTTTTTTTTCCTAAAGCATAATTCTGATCATGACACTGCCTTATTTAAAGACCGTTAGCCATTTCTTCCACAGATCTATAATTCCCAAACTCTCTACTAAGTCCACAGTACTCTTCAATGTTGGCCACCGAACCATCTTTTTAGAATTATGTGCCTGTACTGATGTTTTTCAAACTGCAGCAATGACCCAGCAGTTCCTAAAACTTAACCTAAATATGGGTGGGGAGGGATGGAAGGGGAGCAGGAGAGATGACATCTTAACAGATATATTTATGTTCCTAAATCATCAATAAATAAGGCAGAAAAATGTGTGGAAAGATATCCATTACTACTATGCATGGTAGCAAAAAAGAAAGGAAAACTTAGTATATGTGCTGCCGAAGCAAGTACAAGAAAGGAAAACTTAGATGTCTAAGAGAAAGGGGCAAAGTAAATTTTGGTGCATTCATATATCTTTAATATATATGAGAATGAAGAATCATTTTTGATTTTTAAAAAATATTCATGCATATTAGCGAAAAATGAAGGCAACAAACTACTCATTCTGATCACATTTACAAAGAATATGCACACTACAAAAATAACTCTACATGCCATAAACATGTAATACATATACATTTAGAAAGGAGAAGAAACTGTATTAACATTAATGTCTATTTATGTATAATGATATTGGGAGTAACTTATGTGATTTTATTTTCTTCTTGACGCTTCTTCGTATTCTCACGTGTTCGACAATAAAAAAACATCTGTTACTTTTACAAATAATAAAGTTGACAATTGGTACAATATTCACTAACTTCCTAAAATGATCTGTCATCATGTAATTTGTGTGAAACACATGCCTGTACCATTCCTATTTTGGAATCTGGAATTTATTCCATGGATTTTCTTGTGAGTAAAGTAACAGCATCTTGAACTTGTTTAATGCCAGTAAACGGTTTGAAAATGAAAACTGCTATATAAGTGCTAAGTATTGTTATTGATCATTAAAAATCACTCGACATAACACAAGTGACTCTCTTCATTACTGGCATGAAAGCAATTTTCTCTAGATAAAGGGTAAGGATTTATAATATTGACATTTTAAAAAGTGTAATACTAGGAGACATGACATGCTGGAAACACTTATCTTTCCTTTCATTTAAATCCTATTGTTAGAATTTTATATTTTTTGGAGTCAGTTCTATATTTATTTATGTCAAATGCTAATATTGATACATTATAAATTTTGCAGAAAAGTGCTATATCAAATGCAATTTTTAGGAAACAATGTCTCCTGTCAGTAAGAGTGACTTAGATGCAGGTAGGTTTGCTGAAGTATGGGTCAACTCAGTACAGGATTGATGGAAATTACAGCTGGAAAAGATAATAATGTTAACTCAGACATAGATTTTGGGGACTGAGTGAGGAATGGGGGGTATAAATTTTGCAAGGGCTGGTGTGTGCCTACTGAGGAAAGATGTTTTCTGAGTTTTCCCCTCCAGACTATGATCATATGATGATTGTGCTCATATGATGATTCACCAGTACCATCCAAGAGGGATCTCTAGGTTGAGCAGGCAGCAAATAACATCTTAGACTAGCATCTAAGTTTTACAAGCATTCAAGTACTAATAACTACCTGCAAGGCAACAATTAACATTACATATACTAGACAAAGAAACTGAAACTGAAACTCAAAGGTTGTTAGTTGGTCAACCTTACATAGATAATAAGGCTTTTTTTTTTTAAGTGACATTATTACTCTTCTAAAGGATAGGGAGATTTGTATTGCCCCAACTAGGTGCTAAAGGTTAAGACTAGGAAGAGGAGAGGATAGAATGGGAAAAGCTCCATCGTGCTCCCTGTTTTATTTCCACCTCTGGTGATAAAGCTTATTTTGGAAATCACTCTTATTAAGCAAAGAGGTTTTTGCTGCCTGATTTCAGGGTGGTATTATAGAAATAAAATAGGATTAAAAATGAAATTTATATTCTTAGCCCTGTTGCTCATTGACAGATTGTGTTCTCATATATCCAGTAGAAATAACCATACAGATGTGGAAAAATTTGCATGTTAAATGATTTGTTACCCATAGTATTGCTATTATTTCAGGCGTTAGAGCATTTCTTGAATACTTTGGCTTCCTCCTTGACACAGTGAGAAGTTGGTGAAGTAGTTGTTACTGGTTTCCTATGATTTCATTGTCACTCTGCCAGTTGAATGCTGAGTCAGTGCACAGCATGCCATAAAGGACCTTTCTGAGGGTGTTTGTAGTACATAGATGCCATTCAAGTGTACTCTTTCAGCACTTCAGCTTCCAGGAATTTGTCCGTTCACAATGAAGTATCTAATATCACGGGAAAAGTGCTTTGATATATTATTTCCAATCCTTATTTCCATAGAGAGAAAATTTGCGGCACTTTATGTAACTTTTTTCCAGGTTCCAAAATTGTTACCTGGATCATGTAATTCACACATCTGTTGAGTCATTGACTAAATTCCAAGAACTCTCTTAATGTATACGGACTTAAATTGTAAAGAGAATTTACAGGAAACTCAAATATTCCAAGATAATTACTTACCCAGTAATGCCATTTTGAAGAACAATTTGTACAATTATATTTGATATTTTAAAAAATTGCCCTATCCATATATTCATAGTCCCTCCTCAGTCATAAGCCACTACATTGGTACTAATTAAAGGTCATTTAGGCCACTGGAACTGTAATAAAAGAATAGGAAAAATAAATAATATTTTAAATTATTTTGCCCTTTATTTTATTTGGTTTCACCCAAATTGGGTTCCTATTTCAGTGACATAACTTTTATAATTAAAGCAAAGCAAAAAAAGATAAAATCATAGAAACTGTGAAAAACTTACTACTACTACTTTTTGCATGAAAAGAATTCTAAACAACCCGGAATATCTCTATACCTAAAGAAATCCATGTAGACCCTTGACATAGAATGTTCTCCAGAGTTGGACCCACCTCAACATCTCCAAGTCACTAGCACTACTGGTAGCAAAGCTCTATGAAGTCTGTAATATGAGGGCCATTGTATCTATTAATTTTCAGATCATAATCAATATTCAGAGAGGCGTAACTTGAAATATAAGATCATAAGTTGTTCCATACCATGACTATGCATAGAAGTTAGTAATCATCAACTCCAAACATGAAAAGTCTTTTGGGGAATGATAGGGTAATAGGAAATTTTAGAGCACAAAAAGTAACAGCAACGGTGGTGGTGGTAGTGGTGGTGGTGGCATATCTGTGGGCTACAAGTTTGTAGCAGGTCTAAAGATGTGCTATATTAATAACCCAGGACTATTTGAAATTCTCCAGGAAATTATCAGTTTAACTAATGTGAATTTCAATTAGAGCTTTTAAATTCCATTTTAAAAAAAGAAAATATGCTTATATTACCTGTATAGTGATTATAAAATAATTTTGTACATGATTTCCTAACCTATTAAGTAGAAGTTATTGAGAAGACAGCATGAGTTTACACAATATGCTTAAATTTCAGTTTGATTCATGACTGTCAGTACAGTTGTGAGTGGACCTATATTGATTCTCATGTTACAATTATTTTATTCTTTCTGCCTCTAGTCAACAGGAAGGATAGGAATAAAAGGCCATTCACTTTATTTATAATAAAGTTGAATTTCCAAAGGTAGGGTATACACTTCTTAAAAAAGAATACTGTTATCCAGTTTTGTTTTGGACAAAGATCATTCTATAGATTCAGAATAGGTAAATGTCCAGGAACATGCTCTGTTACCTGGAGTTTTCCTCAGTATCTATCTAAATAAAACTGAATTTAACAGATGTTTATTATGCATATGTGTGCAAAGTATATTAGGCATTTTAGGCAATACAGAGACCAATAAAAAGACTACTTTTAGGAGCTTCTGTGTGTGTGTGTGTGTGTGTGTGTGTGTGTGTGTGTGTGTGTTTGTGTAACTTGGGCATTACATAGCAAAATAGGTCCATCTCTGGAGGTATTGAAAATGGATAGGGAGGAACTTCCAGAGAATATGGCAGAACAGAAGGATCCTAGGCTCACCTCATCCTATAGATACACCAAGATGACACTCACATCAGAGTAAATAATGTAGAAGGTGACCCAAAGACTGGCAGACCAAACTCTCCACAGCTAATTGTAGAGAAGAGGCCACATCAACATGGGTACAAAGGCAGAGACATGGCTGGGAGCCAAACTGATCTCTGGAACTATCCATGGGAGGGAAGGATGCCACGGGTATGGAGAGAGGAGAGGAGCAGACCCCACACCAGGCACCCCACCACACTAGGAAGACAAATCTCCGTAATGTTGGGTTTTGAAAACCAGAGGGACTTAACTTCTTCAGTTCTTAAAATTAGTGAGGCTTCACACCTGGAACTTTTTTTTAATTAATTTATTTTTTAACCCCTGCAATTTTAAAAATCAGCCCTTAGGTTCTGGGAGAGCCTGAGGATGATAGGAAACTGAGTCCCTGCCCTTAAACAGACAGCACAACAAACAGCCCCATTGAGATACAAGACAGAAGCAGCAGTTTAAAAAAAATGCTTGGGGTATACAGGAGGGAGATTTGTTTACTAATCTCAGAGCTTATGCTGGAGGGCCAGGGATCTTTGGGAGACTTTTCCAAGAATAAAAGAGCTGGCAGATGGTATTTCCCTCCTCTACCCCTCTTCCTAGATACATGGAAACCTCTGAAAACCAGCAACACATGAACACTCTCCACCTAGCTTGCTAACAATGAATTCTACTACCACATTCTTCTGTGGAAGATTGTAAATGAGTAAACAATTTTAGTCTTTGCAAGCCATTCAGTCCCTGTTGCAACTACTCAACTCTGCCACTGTAGCACAAAAGCAGCCGTAGACGATATATAATTAAATGGATGTGGCTGTGTTTCAATAAAACTTTATTTACAAAAACAGATGATGGGTCAGGTATGGCCAATGGTCTACATCATTCTCCTATTTGTATGGAGTCTAATGTCATCCTTCTAAGATCCCTCCATTCTTCTGTTCTAATTTGAACTGGTTGCTTTGTACCAGGTTTAATTACTTTTAACTAGTGACTGACTTTCACTGCTCTTCTGGGTCACAGCCACTGTTTCTAGAGCTCATACTTTAATGTTTCTAAATTTACTCCATTTTGTATTATATCATGAGATAATTAACCAACAAAAGGATATTAGTGATTTTTCTGATTCCTTGCTTGTCTAAAATATCTTTATTCTGTGTTTATCATTTGATTAGTAGTTTAGCTAAGTATCAAATTCTAGATTCAATATAATTTTTCCTCAGAACGTTGACCACATTGCTCCCTTTTTTTCTGACACTCACGTTGCTGAATGTTGGTCTGAATTCAGGTCTCTGTGAGTAATCTCTTTTTCCTCTCAGAAAATTTTACATTTTTTACTGAACAAGTTTTAAAATAACACAGTGATGTGTCCACATATGGGTCATTTTTATTCAAACTACTCTCCATTCAGTAAGACTTTTAAATTCAAATACTAGTGTCCCTTTTTTTCCTAGAAAATCTCTTATTTTAATAACTTGACAATTTTCTATTTTTCTCCTTTATCTTTTTGGTAATTTTATTAGCAGAAAATGGATTTTTTCATTTTTTTATGTTTTTCATCAGTTATCTTAAAATTTTAATTCTTGTCCATTTGTGTTCAGGAAAATTCCCACAGTACTAACTCCCAAATGTTTAAATTTTTATTTCATCATATTTCTAGTGCCCAAGAGTCCTTTATATTCTCTAATTCTCCATTTTTCTTACCACTCTATTATTTTTATGAGCCTGAAAGCTTTCTAGCATTCTCTGAAGATACAGACACCCTATTAAAAGTGACTTTCTACGACTTCTTTGCTTTCTCCAGATCTATTTTCTCTTTGTGTACTTGGTCTTATTCTGCTGCGCTCCAGGCTTTTCTCTATTGACAAGTGAGCCTTCATTATTTGCTCATCACTATGTAATGTGGCACCTAAGAAACAGACTGGGAACATAGTTCATATGGGCAGACTGTGTCACTTGGCACACTTGGCTTGGAGCTGAATGTGCAAGAACCTGGTAACTAGTGTGTGGAGGACCCAAGTATTCGAACATGGAGAGTTTTCTAGGATGCCACCATCCACACTATCCACTGTAGTTCTCATCATGCAGTTCATTCAGTTTTTTCAGAGAACAGTATGTTTCGCGCACGCATGTGTGTGTGTGTGCGTGTGCATGTGCATGTGTGTTTGAAAGAGAGAGAAGAAAATAAATAGGGGAAGTAGATAAAGGTGGTCTGGCTGCTAGATTCTGTATGCAAGGTGAGGTCTGGGGAGACTTCTTATTCACAAACTGATAATTTCTTCTGTTTTTCAGCCAGGCTTTCACTACTAGTCTCTGTACTGCTTGTTGTTTTGAGTCTGGGACTCCTCAGGGTTCCTGTGGTCAGTTGTCATCTGATAACCCACTTCTCTCTGCTCTCTGTTTTCCAGTTATTTCTCATTTGCAAATGAACACCCCTATCATTCTCTTCATTGCTATCAAGTATATCTTTTCAATTCCTTCACAAAGTTTTAGAAAGTGCCATGGAAGGATAGGATATGAATATTTTCAATTTGACCTGGAAACACTGATTAGCATTTTTATGATTGAGGAAGGTCTTCACAGCTCATTGTCTTATAATCAACGTATAATGAATAAATGCCTGTTTCCCGCACCTTCTAATTTATGAGATATCTTTGAAATCATCGGCCAATATAATGGTTAAAATAATGGTATCTTATTAATAACCTATAAATCATGAATCTATTTTGTCCTCCAAATGTATCCAGATGATTTTAAGGTCACTTCAAAACTATAAAACTCTATCAAACTTATTCCAAACTGGCTCTGTAATCTAATCAAGCATGAATATATACTGCAGAGTTCAGGTACAGAATCAGCATATTTCAAATGCTAAACTCTAATCTTTACTTCTGTCCTGTGGATCTAAATAGAATTGCATGTCAAGGATTCAAGAAATAAAATGCCTAAAGTTACTAATTAGTAGTCTTTAATTTATATGATGTAATCTGGTTATTATTTTTTTCTTAAGCAAGTAGCAATACAATTACAACAGCCTTGATGTTTCTGTGTTAGCTTCCAAGTTGCACTAAGTTGGATTTCAGGATAAATGATCTTTCTATCTACACATGGCATAAATATAGTCATGATTTTGGGAAATGGGTTTACTGTAACATAAATGTTTTATTTTTCTTCTAGCATTTATAACCACAAAATTTATATCTAAGCTTCAGCTTCTTTTTTTCAAACTTCGGCTTTTTTCTGAGTTTCAACTATTTACCTTAGTTTCTAGCACAAGAAAATGCAAGACCCAGGAAATATGTCTATTTCAAAGTTAGGAACATTTGTATCTCAGACCTTTTTGAGGGTTTAGAAATTCTTCTTCCTTTCAGTGATGATTATGATTTATACATATATATATAGATATAAATATATGTATATACATATATATTAATATATGCATACATATATATACATATATATGCTTACCTAGTCATGATGTAGGCTTAAATTGTTTTAAATTTGCAAAATTTTATTTAAGTCTATGATCTTCTTATTATATCCTGTATTTTTCTGGTGATAATATGTCAGTTTGGAAATATATGTTTATTGTAAATATTTATTTGTGGCTATGAAATTTATAGAACAAAAAACCAGTATTCATTAATACTGTGTAATTAGTTGACAAACTTGTTAGTTTTGATAGTAAGGTTACTGATTAGCACCATTTTTTTATTATAACCAATTGACAAAAATATTTTCAATATATATTTGAAACTTTTTCTGAGCTAACAGAGCAATAGGGATATGTAATGTAATAATGTAAGAAAATGATGCCTTTAGACAAGTTTTGAAATGTAGACATACCTTTGCTGGAAAATTACATGACTAAATGGCCCAAAGGATTTAAAAAGTTGTTTGCTTGTTTGCTTTTTGTTAGTGGTAGTTTGCTTCTTAAAGTAAGGCACCCAAATGTACTTTTAATCGGTTTGATAGCATGTATTATTATAGGTTTTCTTCAACTAGGCTGCTTCTTGATATGATTTGCTCTTTTCATTTCCTATTGTTTTATCTCTTATTGTGCATGAATTATTTTAGGTGACCTTTCATTTGTGCTTTTATTTCAAGCCATCTCAAGTGTATTTATGACGTATTCATGGAATAGATTGATGGATGATAGATAGATAGATGATAGATAATAGTCTTCTTCAGTAAAGAATACAGGTCCCCAAATAGGTGTCATTATTTAGCCTCTTTCATTATGTACTTTTTGTCTAGTATCGTAAAATGGAGTGTTACCCATGCATTTTCTGACAGAATAGGAAATTGTATTTTTATCTGTTTGAAAATTTTACCTTGAACATTTTGTCCTACATGACAGCTTTAAAATAATGTTGCTTTTCAGACTATATTGCCTGCAGCTGCTCTTTGGGGATTTTTTTTTTTTTTTTTTGGTCTGAGCACAGCACTCATTTTTATACCTTCATTGCACACATAGATCGAGAAGCAACAGTCTTTTCAGAGACTGTTCTTGGGAAGTAATTAGAGTCACAGCAGAGACAAACAAAATCAAAAGGCTGCCCTTTTATTTACATTACTCTGATCATTTGCTTTTTGGTTATTTTTGTACATCTTTCAATATGTGAATACAGGAGATGGCGACAAGTCACTTAATAATTGGGAAATACCCGTGAAATGCATGTGGTTCTGGTGTGGTCGTCTTCAGGCATTTGCTCTTTTCTCTTCTCCTCCACAGCTTGCTGAAGGTGAATCTTAACCAAGATAAATTCAGCTTACTGGATGAAGGATGTTTCTTTTTGTCAAAGGAGATTTAAGCTATTCAATCCAAACACCTGCCGTGCATACCTCGCAATATACTTCGGGTGCCATTTTCCCTCCTAATCTGTTGCTTCTAGTGCTATCAGCATAGCCAATCATTGTTCATTTTTTTTTGGAATTATTATATCATCAGTGTAAATCTAGGAGGGAAAGGACTGAAATATATCAGATAGTATCCTAATACAGCAGGTGGGATTGTAAAAATTATAGACATAGAATGTAAAACTCATTTATACATAATGATCCTGTTGATGATTATTGAACTTAATGAAATTCAGTTGCTGCATCTTAAGTTATATGAATGCATATTTTAGTATATTTCACAGTTGCTTAACAATATTACGTAGATAACGAAAATGGACTAATACTGACATACCTGAACACTCTCACAGTTCTGTAATTTTAATTTGATTATTTCTAAAGAGTTTTATTTTAAGAGAAATTTTCTTATAAGGGTTATGTCTCAACAAAATGTGCTTCAAAGGGATTGCTTTTTTCTAATTTGCTCTAGGGCTTGAGGACATAGTAAGTATTAAGCAAGGTTTGTTTTTAATAAGTGGTTAGTTCTCATCAAAATTGCCATTCTTTTGAGAAAAAAAAAGAAAAAATGTGTATTTGCACATAGGGAGACAATAATGTAAAATAATTTCCTCTGCATAGCGTTATCTCTGTTGTTATAAGCCTGCAGTTATTGTTCAGAAAGTATAAGCCAGTTGTTTTATCAAGCGTAGTAGTAAACTTAAACCATAGTCTTTCCCGATTTTGCTAATATGGACAAAAACCTAAGCGTATATTTCTCCATATAGCTTCAACATCTATTTTATACTTGAAATCATAATTTTCACAAGATCCCTGGCACATTCTGAGGAAAGTTATATAAAATAGTAACTTTTATTTATTATGATTTATTATGATTGTGGAATTTAGTGTCTTAAGCAACCATTTATTATGCTCACAAATTTGGTTGTAAGACATTCAGTCAGGGCCTATGGGGATGGCTTGCCTCTGTGCCATGATGTCTGGGGTCTCAGCTGGAAGTCTCAAAGGCTGGAAAACAGGGCACCTGATGGCTCCCTCACACACAGGTCTGGCAGTTAATGCAGGCTGCTGGCTGAGACCTTAGCTGGTGCTGTCCATCAGAATTCCTTTAAGAAGCTTCATTGATTGGTCTAAGGGAGAACATTTAAAGATTAGAGGAGCCAGGTGAAAGTCATGCAACTTGCTATGACCTAGCCCAGAGTTCACAAAGCACCGATTCTGTACCATTGTCCTTGTCAAGGCAACCATGGCCTGCCTACTTTCAAGGGTGGGAGGAGGGTTGACAGGTGACCAGCAAGGCTCTGGAAGAACTTGGGGGATATCTTTGCTTTCCCTGACTTTTGTTTTCCACTGGTTTCTATCATTGGTAATATTCTACATATAGTAGTTGCTGAGGTAGGAAAGACATTAGGATTCGAAGCCGATGGCCACAAAATTCTTGATATGTCTTTGGTGCAAAAAGGTGGTTTTATTAAAGCATGGGGACAGGACCTATGGGCAGAAAGAGCTGCACCGGGGTCATGAGGAGTAGCCCATTATATACTTTCAAGTTGGGAGGGGTTTAGAGATAGCGTAAGTCTCTAGGGAATTTGGAAGCAAGGTTTCCAGGACTTTGAGGGGGCTAGCTCTTGTTGGGAAAAGGTCATTTATTACCGTCTAATAAAACCTTAGTCATGAGACCCTTCAGACGTATATCAGTGGGCCATATGCTTGCGGGATGATTGCCAACACATATCTTGGAGGATTTAGAGATAAAGGAAGAGCTTCTAAAGGAATTGTTTATGTTAAAGTAGACTTACAGGATCCTGGAGTGGGGGCAGTTCGGGCTAGGATTGCCTTTTGCCCTTAGCAAAGTATTAACATCTAACATCGAGGCAGTTGAGTCCCTAGAGGAATGTCACTCTTCCTGTTTCAAGAACTTGTCCGTGGCTGTAGGTAGTAAGGAAATTTAATTTTTCTTCTGCCTTTGTTTCCCACATCAGTTGCTGTATGGATTAGCCTAGAAACAGTATAGTTCTTAATACATAGTGGTTGGAAATATCTAATTTTTATCATATCTTTTCATTGAAACACTACCAAATTGTTACAAGAGGGTGAATGAAATAATCTCATTTGCTTTGACATGTTACTATAGAATTACTAATCCAGAAGTCAAATATTAAATTATGTTAAGAGAGGATTGTCTGCAAGGAGGATAGCAATGGCTTTCCCGTGTTGAATATTGTGCAGCGAGAACAAAACAATAGGACACCAAGCATAAATTGGTACACATTGTCTGACAACATATCTGAAGTCAAAGTTTCCCTCTGCTCCATGATGTCTGGGGTCTCAGCTGGAAGTCTCAAAGGCTAGAATGGAGTCCAACCAGAATCGGAGGATGGATTTTTGGCCTTGCAATAAGGAAAAGGACATAGTGTTGATCAGAATGTAAATAATAAATGCAAAATCCCTGAAACTCATTTAAAATCATTCTTGTTTGAAGATTGGAAACAATAAGGTAATTCAAATTATAATTGATTTAGTAAATTATAAGTACATATAGTGAATTTATTTCTGACACATCCATAATAAATGTCATCCTATATATTATAGAACATTTCTGCAAATCATTAAGTTAATTTTGGGGGGAAAAAAGAAAACACAAAAACTCCATATTCTTTCAAACATGAATGATACATACCCTAGGGTAATATAAAGACTATATACTATGAGCCACAATCTAATCAAGTATTATTATACTTAATTTCACCTTCTCTAAAGATGGTATTTAAGATTACTTGTGCAAGAAAAAAAGAAATATTGTGCAAAATAGCAAGTGCTATCAGTAATGTGAGTAAAATTCTCAATGTAATTATTTAAACATATAATACTCAGAATTACTGAGTATTTTACTCTGAGGTCATAGTTTTATAGAATATTTTTTCCCCAAAGCATGCCAGTGTTCAGTACTAATTTAAATTTATCCTTTTCTTCTTGCCATTTGCAACGACGTGGATGGAACTGGAGGGTATTAATGCTGAGTGAAATAAGTCAATCAGAGAAAGACATGTCATATGATCTCACTGATATGAGGAATTCTTAATCTCAGGAAACAAACTGAGGGTTGCTGGAGTGGTGGGGGGTG
Source organism: Phoca vitulina (assembly GCF_004348235.1). Classification (NCBI taxonomy): domain Eukaryota; kingdom Metazoa; phylum Chordata; class Mammalia; order Carnivora; family Phocidae; genus Phoca; species Phoca vitulina. The sequence continues at coordinate 13,669,319 of NW_022589728.1, read as the reverse complement.
GGAGGGATGGGGTGGCTGGGTGATAGACATTGGGGAGGGTATGTGCTATGGTGAATCGCGTAAGACTGACGAATCACAGATCTGTACCTCTGAAACAAATAATACATTATATGTTAAAAAAAAAAAGAAGAAGAAGAAGATAGCAGGAAGGGAAAAATGAAGGGGGGGGATAGGAGGGGGAGACGAACCATGAGAGACTATGGACTCTGAGAAACAAACTGAGGGTTCTAGAGGGGAGGGGGTGGGGGATGGCTTAGCCTGGTGATGGGTATTAAAGAGGGCACGTACTGCATGGAGCACTGGGTGTTATACGCAAACGATGAATCATGGAACACTACATCAAAAATGATGTAATGTATGGTGATTAACATAACATAATAAAATAAATAAAATTTATCCTTTTCTTTCTAAAAAGTAAAGCTACAAATCATTCTATAAAAGCAACAATTTTCAGCCCTAAAACTCAAAATAGACCTTATTTTATATCAGATCACATTAGTGAAGATAACTGGGACCACAGAATAGTCTCTGTGCATAAAATGCCTGCCATAGAACACACTGGGGACTTTGATATCAGCTGTTTTATTTCCTGGGGCAAGCAAGTTCTGCATATTATTAATTTGCCAAAGCTATCCTTTGCAGTCTTCTGCACACTCTCCTGAAGATGTGTCCCTTGGTGCTGGGGTTGCCAGCATCATGATGCCTTTCAGAATATCAAACTGTGATTGAATTGTGACTTTTGTAGTCTGTTACCAGGAACACAGCGTACTGTACTTATCAATGGCTTTTTATTTTATGATGCAGGTACTCTGCTCAGTCACTAAATGCCATATGGCCAATTGCTTCTATTGGACAGAGAATGTGCATGATAGTATTGTTTTCAAGTCCTATTGCTTTTGCCCTTAAACACCAACCCTTCACAATTTTTACACAACTGCTGCTTTGATTTTTGCTTCTATCATTTCTTTCATCAGCTATGATTTGCTGTTTGTCCTCAGCTCTTACCTCCCCTCCCCCACCATCCATCCTTCGCATTATTTCCTGAACTATATTGTTCCTTGCCGAAAATTTATTATTGGCCCAATATTGTGGTCAAAGAAGATAGCTGGTAAGATTTGTCAGCAGGATGAAGTAAAAAAGGTAGCCCACCATCCTTTTTCCTGGCCCACCCATGACCAAATGTTCTCACACTGTTCCTTCTTCTTCCTCCCTCTCCTTCTTCCTCCTTCCCTAGGCAGAAAGGATCAGGGCAGGAAGATTTTACAGGCTTTATTCTGCCACATGGAATCAATAACTGGTGGTTTTCATTTATTCAATTAGGGACCTACTATACTGTGCTAGTGCTGGGGAAATAAAAAAGAATACAAAATACAGAGCCTCTACTCTCTATATGGTAGTTAATTTCCAAATTAGGGAAGCAGGAGCTGGGTTGTGGGCTCTCTTGGAGGAGGTGGTAGTGACAGATGAGGTGGAGTTTGAAAGCCTAACAAGGATGACAAGATAATAGCAGATAATTTGTGTCCTCTTTCTTTTTTCTTTTTAAACCTGACAAGAGATTGATCAATTGTATGGATGTTTTCAAAGTACCAGCTTTTGGTTTCATTGATTTTTCTCTATTGTTTCCTTATTTTCAATTTCATTGATTCATGCTGTATTCTTAAAATTCTTATTTCCTTTCTTCTGCTTGCTTTAACTTTTGTTTGCTCTTCTTTTCTCTGTCCTCCTAAGGTGGAGAAGATTAGATTACTGGTTTTAGATATTTCCTCTATTCCCATGTATGCATTCAGTGCTGTAAATGTCCTTCTAAGCATTACTGCTTTTGCTGTATCCCACAAATTTCCATGTTTAACTTTTAATTTGTTCAAAATATCTTTTAATTTTTCTTGAGACTGCTTGACCTGTGTGTTATTTAGAAGTGTGTTGGGTTAACATAATGCAACAGGGAAGCCATTAGACTGAGGTTGCTCTAATACCTGAGTAAATAGAAACCTAAGCCCGAGTCAATGCACTTATATCTGAGAAAACTTAAGAACAACCAATCACAAAAAAAAAAAAAAAAAAAAGAACAACCAATCACAAACAGCCAACTGGACTTTCCCAAGTAAAGCAACTGCTCCAGCTGTAGCCAATCAAATGATTTTCTTGTTTTGCTCCCTTGTCTTTTCTATAAAAATCTCTTCCCTAGTTCTTGTCAGTGAATCCCTCCTAAACACTTCTATTTGTCATTGCCTGACTCAAATCAATATATGTCCAACTAAACTGTTGAAAATTTTAATGTGGCTCAGTTTAGCTCTTAACAGTTCTTGACAAAATGCTTTCACAGCCACCTTCAGAGGAATCATGTAAATTACATAAGAGGAATGACTTGAAAAAGAAAAATGATGTCATTGACCCCGACTGGATTTGTAGGTGAAATGTACAGGTGAAGCATTTCATAGAAAAGAAAGCTCTTATGGGTAATGGTGTCACGTCAAAAAAGGAAGATAAGGTTCTGTTGTTACCACTTTGAAAGATTCTTAAAGAAACAAAATATTAACAAAAAGCCGGTATATAAAAAGATCACAAACACTGTACATAACAAAAAGAAAACCAGTACCCAGTCAGAAACCTATATTTGCTAAAACGTATCATATTTGCACTAAATGTATGGATGGTGGTGTGCTATATTAGGACCAAATCTGGTTGTCGAGACCTGGAGATAAAGCCCATCTTCCCCCTTTACTATATGTAAATTGTCATCTTACTTAGATTAGATTCTTTGGCATCTTCTTGGCATCTTACTTAGATTCTTTGAGTTGAAGTCCCTCATAGAATAAAGAATACAGTATTTACCTTGAAGGGTTGCTGTAAGACTAAAATAAAAAACATAAATATAAAATAATGTGTACAGAGTAGGCGATCAGTAAATGTCCCCCATCTCTCCTATCATAGCTTTTAGAAGGCTTTTGATCAAAGTTCATGATTAACAAGATAAACCTATAGAATGTCTTCATATTGATCTATTTCTGTGTATAACATTTTTAGGTATAATTGTACATATTCTGAATGCTTTAAGAATCTGACACATTGAAATTGTCTAGAATCACTAAGGTAAAAATTCCACACCTCTGAAGAAAACCAAATAATGGAAAATTAGCCAATAATTTTAATAATCATCAAGATGTCACTAGAAGGTCAGGATAATTTCTTTGGAAAATTTACAGTTTTCACTACATTTCTTTGTATCTTAAATGTGCCACATGAAACGTGATTTCATATTTACATGCTGTAGCTACTACTTGGAAGGAAAATGATCCATGACATGTAGTTTCCAAGGAAGCAGCAATAACTTAATTGTACCCTTGTTGATCTTAAAGTGTAGCATGAAAAACAGCCTTAGAGACTTCCGAAGATGCCCAAAGCACTCCTAAAGAGAGCAATAGAGACACCAGGAGAATCTAGCTGTGAATGTATTCCAAAAAGCTATTTACATGTTAAGGGACAGGATTTAGTTAATAGTGTTACAGCTGTGAGGTTAATGTGCAGATCTGAGATTCTATCACAAAGGACCATTATATGTACTTAATATGCCACTTAGTCCCCCAGTTTCCCCTTTTATAGTAATGCATGATAATGAACATACATCTGAAAGTACTTGATGAGTGTTGTGATGGCTGTTAATAATAACAGCAATGATGAACATGATGATAACTACCATTTATTAAATGATCAAAATATGCTGGGTCCTTTCCTTACTAAGCACTTTCTATACATCATCTCCTTTGATTCTCCCAGCAACCCAATTAAATTGATGCTATTATCTCTATCTTGAAGAAAAGGAAACTAAGGCTTTAGTAGATAGAGTAATTTTCTAGGGAGGGTCCATTTGGTTAAATACCCAATCATCATTCCTCATTGTGCCCATAAACTCATTCCTTGCCAAAGAACATCAGGTTTTTTTTGTTGTTCAAGCATGAAAACACCTGAAGATGTCCTTCTCCAGCTGCAGGGACTAAAAACTGAGCAGTCTCATTCCAGCACATTCCTTCATCCCCTTGGGATTGACTGAGAAGTGAGCTTGAACACATGTCTCCAAAAGAACTACTAAGGTTACTTTTGCTGCATGACTTGTGAGAAAATTTTCTCATTTTTTTTTATTATGTTAGTCACCTTACATTTTTTAAAGCAAACAAATAAACAAAAACAAATGTTATATCTTCTGGGATTTGGGTGTTATGAGGATGTAAAACCTAGATCTACTATCAGCATGTTGATACTACAAGATGAATGAATGTGAAGTCAAAGTCCTCAAGCCATCCCCCACCCAACACCCCAATACCAATTCCTCTTACCCTGCTCTATTTTTTCCATAGAAATCATCATTTTTTAGCATACTATCTAATTTCCTATTATATTGTGTTTATATATGTTATGCCTTTTTATATTCCTTGTTTATATATGTTAGCATATATTATTATTATATTCATTGTATATAGCTTCACTCCTGGCAACAGTGCAAGTTCCACAAGAGCAGGGGTTTTATGTCTGTTTCACTAATATATCCTGAGTACCTAGAACAGTGTCTGTCACAGGGAAAGCTCTGCTGAAGACAGAGAGTGGAAACGAGAAAAACCTAGATCACTGAGCTGCTGAACTAACCAATCATCTTACTGCTAGACTTCCTGTTTTGTGAATAATACGTTCCGTTGAAATCAGAATTGTTTGAGTCTGGGCACTGCTTTACTCAGAGTCTAAAAACCTCAAAAAGTAATACATATATCAAGTTTTCCTGCTAGAAAAGATCAAAAATGAGATTCAAATGCATGTCTGCCTGACACTCAAGACCATATTTTTTACCAGCATGCTATACTGCATTATAGACATATTAATAGGAGATGCTATAAGATCACCTTGAAGTGGGAGAAGGAGGTAGAGTGAAGTAATTATTCCACAAACTATTGACCTACTGTGTGTTAGGCATTGGAATGGACACTGGGAATGCAAGGGTACTTTGAACTTGCTCTTCATCCTAAGACTAAGCAGGATGGTATACAATGGACTTGGGGGAAACATGAAGTAACCTACCTCTATCAGTTAGGATGCTTTTAACAGTGAACAACAGAAAATCCCAATTGAATTTATCTGCTCAAACTGTGTAATTGATCATTTTGTTTAATAAGGAATCTGGATGCTGGTGGTTTCAGGATTGCTCAGTTCAGAGATGCAATAAATATTATTAAGGACACAGGTTCTTTCTGTCTTCCTGCTCTTTCACCCTTAACCAGCTGTTTTCCTCATTATCTCAAAGTGGCTTAGTAGCTCCAGCCATCACATCTTCCCCCACGTTGATGTCAAGTAGCAGGAAAAAATAATGAGCTTTCTATTTTTCCAGCTTTACTGAGGTAATATTGACAAATGAAATAGTAAGATATTTAAGTTGCACAACATGATACTTTGATACAAATATACATATACATTGTGAAAGGATTCTATCACCTCACTTTGCTTTTATTTATTTTTTGGTGAGAACATTTATCTTAGCAAATTTCAGTTATACAATATATATTATCAACTATAGTCACCGTGTTATACTTTAGATCCTTAGACCTTATTCATCTTTTTTTTTTTTTTTTTTTTTTTGGAGAGAGAGGGTGAGTGTGGGGAGGAGCAGAGAGGAAGGGGCAGAAGGAGAGGGAAATTCAAGCAGACTTCCCTCTGAGCACAGAGCCTGTCACGGGGCTCGATCCCACGACTTGGAGACCATGACAGAAGCTGAAACCAAGAGTCAGTTGCTCAGCTGACTGAGCCACCCAGGCGCCCAGACCTTATTCATCTTATAACTGAAAGTTTGTATTTTTTTAGACCAACCTCTCCCTGTTTCCCCCACTCCTAGCCTGGCAAACAGTCTTCCACTGTTTTCTATGACTTCAGCTTCTTTCTTCCTCCCTCCCTTCCTTCTTTTCTTTTCTTTTCTTTCTTTCTTTTTTTCCCTCTCTCTCTTTTTTTAAGATTCCACATATGTGATACTATGCAGTATTTGTCTTTGTCTGGTTTATTTCACTTAGCGTAATGCCTTCCAGTTTCATCTCTGTTTCATCGTCTTCTGTCAGAAATGACGGGATTTCCTTATTTTTTAAGGGTGAATAATATTTCAGTGTGTGTGTGTGTGTGTACTACATTTTATTTATCCATTCATCTATCAGCTCACAATTAGATTGCTTCTAGGGAATTGTTCCATGTGTAGCCATGCGTTCAGTGTGTCCATGAGGAGGGGAGCTGAGGAGTCTCCTATGTTGCCATCTTGGTCAATTACCCACTCTTTAAGAGCTAAGGAAACTTCCCTAAAATACTCCCTATGCAAATTTATTATGTTTCATTGGCTAGATTTGGATCATATGCACATCCCTAAGCCAGGCAAAGGGAATATAATAACCATGATTACCTTGAAAAAAAAGACAGACTCATGCCCTGAATCTGCAGAGGTTTACCAGGGGTATGCATTTTATGTAGAACAAGGGCACATAGCAGAGGGCTGATATCTGAAAAAATCAAAGTACTCTTAGTAAGAAAGGAAAGGGGGGATGGCTATTGAGTGGACATCAAGTGTTTCTGACTTTGGTTTAGTTCTCATGTTATATGATACTTCATGGGTATTTGACAAAGTCGTTCAAATCCTTTCCTGGAGTTCTATGGAACAACTTTCTGTCAATCATTTCCTAATTACTGTAGAAGTTAAATATAATGAACATAAAACAACATATCCACATATTTTTTGAGGTATTATGGCTACAAAAAAGAAAAAACAAAACAAAAAAAACAACGCTTAGTTGCTTAAAATAGCAATACTTATTTCCCTTTCAATCTGCATCCTGAGCAAGGCTCAATAGGAATAGTTTGTTTTACTGTGTGCAGGCTAGGGACACTTGGAGCGCTGGGGCTGGGATCACTTGTGACTTACACATGTGGCACGTGGGCTGAGAAGACCAGCAGCTGGGGCACCGTGGGCATCTCTCCCATTCTCTATGTTATCTCACCATACAATCTCTCAAACTGTGGGCTTAGAGATTCCAAGGTGTGTCTGCTGAGAGAGAAATAGAGAACTAGGAAGAAGTTTTATTGGCTTTTAAATTTGGCCTCAGGTGTTATATAGTGTTGCTTTCACCTAGTCCTAGCATCCCCACACATAGGAGGAAGGAACACAGAATTCAGGTCTTGTGAGGAGTGTCAACATCACATCCAAAAAAGAACATGTGGAATGAGACATATTAGAGCACAGATATTTCTGTGTATTTTTAGAACATTATGGGTGATATTATTGTAAAGATTATTTGCATAAGAAAATAGAAAACATTATGGAGAGTTTAATAGAAGAGATACATAGATAAAATCTATGATATATTAAAGTACTTACAAAACTAAATTAGTTAACATAGTACTGATGGCATAATATATAACAAATCAATGAAACCAAATAGATATCTTAGGAAAAGGCCCTAAAAAACTCACTGTATCATTTTAAAAAGTGTGACAAACCAATGGGAAGACTGCTAAGTAAATATTGTTCATACAATTGCAAAATTAAACTGTAGAGGAGTTAAGCAGAACCAAACAAAACCTTATATTACCTAAGGGTAAAATGTTAAAAATACACAAACAATTAGCAGATATTAAAAAATGAGCTGTTTATTTAGTATATAGGAAAATAGTCAACCATACACATAAGCAAAGAAACTCCCAGCCCCACATGCAAACAGTACGTATTAGAAAGCAAATCAATTGTGTTGATAACAGTTATGTCAGTATCAGGTAACATAGACTTAGAGCAAAAGAATTATCAGCTATAACATGGAAATTGAATACTGATAAAAGAGTCAGGAACACAAAACATTCAGGAATCTATATTCACCTGATAAACAGAGCTTTAAAATCATGTGGCAAAGATTGACAGAAGAGACAATTCTACAAACATTGTTAAAAATCATAACACATCTCTTTCAGTAATTGATAGAATTAGACACACACACAAATCAGTAAAGACAAAGATGATCTGAGCAATATTATGCCACTGTCAAGACCTAATTGATATTTATAGAGCAATGCATGCAACAATTGAAGATTACATATTTTTGCAAGTGTGCATAGCATATTTACCAAGATAAACTATATGCTGGCCCCTAAAAATACTTTCTTTTTTAAAAATTTAATTGCAATATAGTTTCAGGTATACACTATATTGTATACCTGATATCTATATCAAGATAAGTGTACTAAAAACATTTTCAATAAATTTCAAAGAATTAAAATTTTAAAAAACCCCTTTTTGTTACTACCAAAGTAGCAAAGATAAGAAATCATTATAATAGTAAATTTGGAAGCAACATAACTGGTGAAAAATAGTGAAATAGTTAAGAAAATTATTTATCTACTTGATTATTACAAAATGTTTAAAAACATTTGGAGTTTATAACAATATGAGAAATGTTTGCATTTTGTAAAATGAAAAAAAGTATATAAATTTTACCTACAATATGATCACCAGAATTGAAAAGCTTACAGTATAGATGGACACTTCTGGTTATGACTTGTTAACCGGTTCTGGAATTGTCCTTTTGATGAAAATAACAGCACAACTGGAAAATATATATATATATATATATATATATATATATATATAATAACTGTTTTCAGGCATTGAACATCAGGCAGCTCAGGAATGTGAATCTTGAAAGAAGAAAAATACACAATGTGATATATAAGATAGATCACCCTGGCTTTCCAACTGGAGACACTTTCCCACTGTGTCCTACAGAATGGAGCAAGATCAGATATTTGGGTTGTTGAAATGTTGAAAATATACGTGGCGGTACCTGAGGAAAGAGAGGGGAGCTGTAGGATGGTAAGGAGGAGAGAACCAAATGGCGGGGGGAGGGGAACAATTACAGTGATGACACATGGGATCTTTTGGGGGAAAAAATGACCAGTGATAAACTTCCTGTGAAGGAGATGGTCAAGGCTCACTGAATCTAATGCTCAAGTCAAGTTCTTACACACAATGTGCTCTTCTGTCATTTATTTTTTTTATCACAAGTCTTCAATAAGTGTCTGCTATGCACAGCAGTCCTGTGTGTGTGTTTCTGACAGAACAGAAGTGGGTGGAAGAGGGAGAAACTGGAGGTGATACTGAAGAATTTAGCAACAGTAGAGAAACAGGTTATATGTTGCCAATTCTATAGGACACACCTTCTCTAGTCTAATTTGCCGATCTATCTCAAATCTATGTTACGTAGAAGTAGATAAATTCAAATTACAAGATGCAAAATGTGTTGAAATACAACACAAAACTTAATGGATATAATCATTTTATTCATAAAACCTGAAATTATTTTCTAATCTGCATGTGATAGAAGACAGCTGGGCAATTATTAAATAACACATTATTAAAGGGAAATATTAGCTTAGAGATATTGAACTTAGGGTGGGAAATTCACTGTATGGTTCACTAACACATTCACTGATGCGAGAAGTAGTGACAGTTTATAACTGTACCGTGATTATAATGTAGAACTAACAGAAACCACCTCTCAGGGATTCTAGAGGAAATCCTCTGGGGGTTTCTTGCTGCTTCACTCAATCAAATGCCCTTCATACAAAAAGGTCTCACTGGAGTCTTTGTTAGACGGATTCTATAAGAATCTGTGCTGGCTGAGGCAGATTTGCTAAGATGTAAACCACGAGGGCCAGCAGAGGCTCTTCATGGTACCTAGAAAGTTTCAGGCGTGACTTAGAACAACAGCATATATTTGACAACTGTAATTGGAAACTAGAAATTTAAAAATAGATACACGGCTTTTTATTTAATTATACCATTTAGGTTCTTCTTTACAATGACAAATTATGTTGTATACAAGAAAATATTTAAATCACTTAAATAAAAATTCAACACAAGCTGCTCTTATATTTGCATGGCAATCCATACTGCTTCCACAGGAACCATGAAAATCACGCGCTCTACTGACGTTTGTGCTAGATAGACTGACATATAAGGGTGCGTCTGGGCTACTGTCTATCTGATCAAGAATTAGAAATATGAATCACCACAGTAAAAATACCCAGTTGTTCGTAAATCAATCTTCTACCTAAACATGCAGAGATGCCATCCTATGTAATATGCATACTTTTCATAATTTATTCTAACTGTGACAGCAATTTGCCATCCATATTGCTGTGTTGACATTCTTATTCAATTCCTTTTCCTGCTTTAATAACAAGAATGTGTGAAACAATGTATCACTTACCCATTTGGAGCCATGGTCATGCTGATATGAATTCACTGAAAAATGTGCATGAACAGGGCACCTGAGTGGCTCAGTTGGTGAAGCATCTACCTTCAGCTCAGGTCATTACCACAGGTCCTGGGATGGAGCCCCACGTTGGGCTCTCTGCCCAATGGGGAGTCTGCTTCTCCCTCTCCCTCTGCGCCTCCTTACTCCCACCCCCCTCGTACTTGTGCTCTCTCTCTCTCCCTCTCTCTCTCAAATAAATAAAATCTTTAAAAAAAAAATGTGCATGGGGACGTCTGGGTGGCTCAGGCGTTAAGTGTCTGCCTTCGGCTCAGGTCATGATCCCAGGGTCCTGGGATCGAGCCCCATATCAGGCTCCCTGCTCAGCGGGAAGCCTGCTTCTCCCTCTCCCACACCCCCTGCTTGTATTCCCTCTCTCGCTGTGTCTCTCTCCGTCAAATAAATAAATAAAATCTTAAAAAAAAAAAAATGCATGAAGATACCTGGGAGGCAAGTCCCACTTTAGCATGAAAAAACTAAAACATGGGACTGCTGTTTTGAAGTTTTATTATATTTACATATTTCCAGCGTCATTATTTATTATTTAGATCAGCATTTTCTTTATCATATCAGTTCAATTGCTACATTAACAATAATGTGTACTATAATTTTTAACTGTGCTTTTTTCAAACTAATAGATGATAAACTACAATAAACAGCATGATGAACTTACTTCAGAGAGATTACCTACGTCCAAATCAAAATAGATAATAAAAACATTCCATGGGCGCCTGGGTGGCTCAGTTGGTTAAGCGACTGCCTTCAGCTCAGGTCATGATCCTGGAGTCCCAGGATTGAGCCCCACATCAGGCTTCCTGCTCAGCAGGGAGTCTGCTTCTCCCTCTGACCCTCCCCCCTCTCATGCTCTCTCTCTCTCTCTCTCTCTCTCATTCTCTCTCTCAAATAAATAAATAAAATCTTTTTTTTTTAAAGATTTTATTTATTTATTTATTTGAGAGAGAGATAGCGAGAGCAGGAACACAAGCAGGGGGAGTGAGAGAGGGAGAAGCAGGCTTCCCGTGGAGCAGGGAGCCCGAATAAATAAAATCTTTTAAAAAATAATAAATAAATAAATAAAAACAGTCCACGTGCATCAAAGGAAAGTTCACACTGTACACAAGACAAAAAATAAAAGGAGAAAGAAGAAAAATGTGGGAATGAAAGGCATATATACAAAACAGGTCAATAGTCAAAATGTCAATAAGTTTGAATCTTCTGGGAAGAAAGAGACAGGGTGTGCTCAGAAAAGTATGCTGTTTATAAGGTCCACTAAGACCTTTCAACTTCAAAGTTTCTACTTTCAGTACTTGTCAGTAAAGTTATATTAATTTTTAAAGTGTTTTACTGGCCTGAAACTATGACTTTATCCTGAATGCTCACTTGATTAGTGTTTTCTGAGGATTCTCCTGTTATAATACCATTATGCAAATTTTTATGAGGCCACCCATGATATCAAAATGCATTATACTAATAAACTGTCAGGACTGGAGATAGTCAATGACAGCATTTCCACAGTCCAGATAGAAATCAAGTTCTAGAAACAGATATTTGGACTTAAGTAAATAAAGCTGGGTTTTTTGTGTTTTGTTTTGGGTTTTTTTTTTTGGTCATTTTTATAAAAGTGGAAAATATGCTTTCTGTGGATCATATGGTGAAAAATATTAACTAAAAGAGGCCATGGAATTTTAACGAATAGGCTTAGGATGAATAAATTAACACAAATTTCCATAATGAAGGAAAGGCTTCTAATCAAACCAACCCAGCAACCTGTAAATCTTTTGACATCATAAATTAGTTTTTATTAATGACTCTTTTTGTGTTAGAGAAAACCTTAAATACTAGAGAGGATTGGTTATCTTTAACTTAACTGGTAAGCCCTAGATTGAAATCTTAGGGCTCACCAGCCACTTTTAGATTCAGATAAAGGGACTGTGCCCCCGAGAACTTAATTATAGCTTGGATGACTGAAAATGATAATTTCCTTGGAAAACTGTCACTGCATTAAATACAATAGTTCTCTCATTTATTTTACTTTATCAGAAAAGTCCATGAATTCTTGCTTTCCTTAATTTTCACTGTGTAGGCACATGGATTCTATAAGTGTTCTAGCCATTGTGATCATAAATGAATTTTAAGTGATGTAAAATTATAAAGAATATATTTGTTTTAAAAATTAAAAATTAAAAAAATTTAAAAGAATATTATATTTGCTTTATTATATTTATTTCTTTAAGTTATTTTATACTCTGCTCATTATTAGAATTGTGAATTGTGGGCAGTGCCTATTCATAATTACAGTCATTATTCTCAGAGGCTCATCATAGTCACAAAATTTAATTTATATTCCCTGTGCTTTTTGTCACTTATTTTTTTTTTTTAATGTGTAGTTCCCAGTTTGGTTAAGTTAGATGTCATACCTCTCATTTTGCCTTCAAAGTAAAGGTTTTCCTGGTACAACTTACTTTTAAAAGACCATAAGCTATAAAAATGACACAGGCTCCTAACTCTGGAGGTTTGAAAAAATTGGGTCATGTAAATAGAAAGTTAAGAATAGGTTGGGAAGACTTTGCAGTTCACTTCCAGATGTACACGAAAAGCTGGACAAACTGTAAATCAAGATTTTTATTGGACTCATCAGAAAACTGAGGTTTCAGGCACATTCAGAGAGAGAACCGAGATCTGACTACTTGGAGCCGAAGCTGCTGGCACCATGAGCTTATAGGAACACTTAAATGGTGGAGCCACCGTTTTAGGGGGCTCCCACACTTCCAAGGACTTTTCCTCCAGGAAACCCACCAGGTCTTCATGTGAAGATTTGAGAATGACCCTTTAGAGCTTCCTCAGAGGGTGGGGAGTAAGGAAGAAGAGCCACTATGAGATATGCCCAGAGCGTTTTCAATATTAAGGAAGTCCACCCCGGAGGAAAGGACTTTACCAGAGCCTTATTCCAGCTTGGGGAAGAGGATTCCCCCCGACTCTATCCCCCTCCAGAAGGAAGAAACAGCAGAGGTCAGGGCTTCAAGGAAAGATTGGGAACCAGGGACGGGAGGAGGCAATAGGAGGACGTGGCAGGGGGCGGGGGGCGACAAAATAGCAGAAATACTGTGAGGTCACAGTCCTGAGACAGTCTCACTGAACGACTTAGATGTAATTGGAATATTATAAACACTTCCCCTCCCCAACACCTTACCACCATAGCAATAGCTTTCTAGTATAATAACAGAGGATTACAGCTAAAATAACTGCAAGACACAGACTCTCAGAGATGGATTACAAGGAGGGGGCCAAAGTCAAGAGAAGAGACAAAGACACTAAAGGAGTTCAAAGCCTCTGCTAACTATAACTACAACAAATGTTAAACACGGCTTAATCCTAGCCAGATTGATAGAAATTCTCCAATGAAAGGTCTATTTACCTCAATTCCTATTATGTGATAATGTTGTGTCCAGTTTAAAAATAAAATCACAAGGCATGCAACAGACAAGAGAAACTACTCTCTGAAGAGACTCGGCAATCATCAGAAGTAGACTCAGATATAACATAGATGTGGGAACCATCGAACAGAGAATTTAAAAGAACCATGACTGGGGCGCCTGTGTGGCTCAGTCAGTTAAGCATCCGACTCTTGATTTCAGCTCAGGTCATGATTTCAGGGTCCTGGGATCCAGCCCTGCAGCGGGCCCTGAGCTCAGCAGGGAGTCTCCTTGAGATTCTCCCCCCACCCACTCTCTCTCTCTAAAATAAATAAATAAATCTTTTAAAAACTAAAATAAAATAACCATGGTTAATATGTTAAAGGCTATAATAAAGTAGCATACAAGAATAGATGGGTAAAGTAGATAGAAAGATGAAACTCAAAGAAAGAATGAAAAGAAAATGCTAGAGAAAGAAATTCTGTAACAGAAATGAAAAATGCCTTCAATGAGTTCATCAAGAAACTTGAAAAAGCTGAGAAAAGGATCCAGGAGTGTGGAGATAGGTCAATAGAAACTTCCTACAGTGAAATGCAAAGAGAAAAGGAAATAAAATTAAAAAAAAAAAAATAGAACATCCAAGAACTGTGAGACAATATCCCAAGGTATATATACATACATATAGTTGGAAAATCAGAAGTGGAGGGGAAAGTGGAGCAGAGGAAATATTTGAAGTACCAAAGGCCAAGAACTTTCCAAAATTAAAGATAGACACCAAACCACAGACCCAGGAAACGCAGATGTTACCAACAGGATAAATTTAAAAAGCAGAAACAAAAAGACCACACAGAAATATTTAGTCATATTACCATTCAAACTGCAGAAAATTAAAGTTGATCTTGAAAGAATCCAGGGAAAGCGGGGGGGAAAAAGAACACAGTGCTACTTGTAAAAAACAAGGACTTCTCATCTTTTGCATGCAAGCAAAAGAGAGTGAAGTGAAATATATAAAGTGTTGAAGGAGAAAGTACCAACCTTGAATTCTTTTTTCTTTTTTCCCCTTTTTTTCAAACTGGAATTCTATATGCAACAAAATTACTTTGGAAAATAAAAGACAAATACTTTGTCAGATAAACAAAAACTGAGGAAAATCATTGATAATAAACACACCCTCCAAGAAATATTAAAAGTTCTCCAGGCAGGAGGAAAATTATACAGGTCAAAAATTTGGATTTACATAAAGAAAAGAAAGTACTACAAAAAGAGAAAGAATAAATTAAGATTAAAAAAACTCTTATTTTTCTTATTCTTAATTGATATATAACTGTTTAAAACAGTAATAGTAACAACGTAATTGGTATATGGAAAAGTAAAATAAATATCAACAATTCCACAAGGAATAGGAGCGATAAATTGGAAATTTCTGTTATAAAGTAACTGTACTATATGTTAAGGTATAGTAGTATTTGAAGGTGGACTTAGATTAATTAAAAACGTATATTTTAGGGGTGCCTGGGTGGCTCAGTCAGTTAATCGTCCAACTCTTGATTTCAACTCAGGTCATGATCTCAGGATCCTGGGATGGAGCCCAGTGTCAGGCTCATTGCTCAGAGGGAGTCTGCTTCTCTTTCCCTCTCCCCCCAGCCCCTCCCCCCTCTAGTACTCTGTCTCTCTCTCTGTCTCTTAAATAAATAAATACAATCTTTTTTTTAAAAATGTATGTTTTAAACTAGGGAAACCAATAACATTTTAAAAATAAGTCTAATTGATACGCTTAGAGAAGATAAAATGGAATCATAAAAAATGCTCAATTAAAACCATGAAAGTCAGGGGCGCCTGGGTGGCTCAGTCGGTTAAGCATCTGCCTTTGGGTCAGGTCATGGTCCCAGGATCCTGGGATTGAACCCCATGTCGGGCTCCCTGCTCAGCAGGAAGTCTGTTTCTCCCTCTCCCTCTGCCCCTCCCCCTGCTTGTTCTCTCTCTCTCTCAGATAAGTAAATAAAATCTTCAAAATAATAAAAATTTTTAAAAAACCATGAAAGGTAGAAATGAGAGAAAAAAGGAACAAAAAACAAATGCAATGAATAGAAAGCAGTTATAAACAGGGTAGTATTAGTCCATTTGTATCAATAATTACTTTAAATGTGAGTGGTTTAGATATACCAATTTAAGATTCAATTGCTAAATTTCAGGGTTTGTGGTTCTTCTTCTGTTGGGCATGGTATTTTAAATTGGAAATATTTTAAAAAGCCAAGGAAGAATTCTAAACATAGGAAACCCAAATTCCAGTGTCCTCCAATCCATCTATTATACTTAATAAACTTTCTAAATGTTTATACCTTATCAGTTCTTTTTTATTTTCAGTTGACTAAACTTAGGCAACTGTGCTTTGTATATTTTATTTTTATTCAAATAGATACAATTTATTTAATCAATTTATTACAATTAATTTAATTTTAAATTAATAAAATAGATATATTACTAGTTACTATTTACTCTTGACTTTCCCTATGAGTGATTTCTTTCTACCTGGGCAACTCTCAAAAGAAATCTTGAAATATGATATTTGTGAAATTTTAGAAACTGCTAATACCCACATTCAAGAATAATTACTCTATGAAATTATCCAGAAGCATTTATAGGAACTAGAAATCAAGCAAATTCTATGCCTTCTTTTGAGCTACAAAAATCATGTCTTCCTTACTATTCTAATTAATGTCAGGTAGGCATTTTTTAATGCATAAACACGTTTTGGTCACCAGAATTTTTTGTTATGTAAGTCTGATAATAAACTATTGTATATATCCTGCTCTTCTATTTTTATTCTCAGACATAGATGGGTGAGTGGAGTGACAGAAGGGTATTGATGGGGGTAACATGCAAGCAAAATCAAGGGATGCAATTACATTAAAGAAAATAGGAGAAATCAGCTTAAATGTACATAGTTATGTTTCTTATTCAAAAGACCTTATTATTCTAAGTGAACATAATTTCTGAAAAATGAAGTTCTAATATTTCCTGATATGGTGACCTATTTTTTTTTCCTCTGTAACATATAAAGAAAAGCTATATGCAAGTTGAAATCTGTATTGTATCTTAGCATTATGTTTAATGCAAATACAGAGATTTGGGGGAATGTTTTCTCAGGAGACAACCAAGAAATGTAATTTACTGCTAGGATATACAGTCTAATGACAAACAGAATCAGTCCAAACTTTGAAGTAATCACTGGAGCCTAGGTTTCACGAATTGCTGTTAATGAGCGATATGCCTCTCTTTAGTGGTTGCAAGCGGGTTGTTGTTTTTCTTTTTTAAGCAGTTGAGTTAATTTTCTATACACAGTAGCAGCATTTATTACTCTATGTTAGAGTCACTGTATTGAACAGGTCTGTGCAAATATAACTGAAAACAGCAAACTATATTGTCTGTGCCATTTTTATTTTATACTATATTCTCTTTCCAAATTAACATATGAGAGTGAACAACTTTTTAAATAAAAGTAAGTGTTTTGGGGCACTTAGGTGCACAGTTGGTTGAGTGGCCGACTCTTGGTTTCAGCTCAGGTTGGGATCTCAGGGTTGTGAGATCAAGCCCCATATTGGGCTCTGTACTCTGCATGGAGTCTGCTTGAGATTCTCTCTCCCTCTCCCTCTGCTCCTCCTACTTGTGCTCTATCTCTCTCTAAAATAAATAAAACAAATCTTAAAAAAGAAGTGGATGTTTTATCTGTGTAATTGTTTTATAGTGTCAATTTGGAACTATAAGCATGAAATGATTATATTTCCTCCAATAATTCCCTCCCTAATGCTTCTGTGTCAAATTCCTCTTTCCAGTTCCTTAATCCACCAGGCATAGATTCTGCCCCAGCTTTAGCTGTTAAAACTTTCATTGTTAAAACATGCTCTTGTGTCTCCCCCCCTAACCAAAAAAAACCACATGTGGCTTGTGGCTTGAGGGTTTCCTCCCCTCCCCATACTTCCTTCCCCAGACTCTGCCACCTGGGCAGGGGACACAATAGAGCAGTGGTACTCATCTTATTGAGCCAGACTAAAGCTGGAGGAAGGTTCGGAGGGATCCTGCTCTCACTCAGCTTCCCTGATATTACTGGGGCTCTGCTCCTGTGATGATCTCCAAATTTATCCACTTCACTCACTTACATCAGTAAAAGCAACATTTCTTTCTCAATAAATCTTTAATTGTTTCAGTATATGAGAGCTAGGCTACAGTTTGCCAAAAATACACCATTGAGAGTAGACTGTGGCTGCTAGGGGTTAATGAAAGCAATATTGTGCTCCAGAGAAAACAGTTTTAATAACAATCTAGTACAATGTGTTGCTCTGCTTTTTTATTTTTTTTATTTTTTTATTTTTTTAAATTTTTAAGATTTTATTTATTTATTTGACAGAGAGAGAATGAGAGAGAGCAAGCACATGAGAGGGGAGAGGGTCAGAGGAGAAGCAGACTCCCTGCCGAGCAGGGAGCCCGATGCGGGACTCGATCCAGGGACTCCAGGATCATGACCTGAGCCGAAGGCAGTCGCTTAACCAACTGAGCCACCCAGGCACCCTGCTCTGCTTTTTTAAAGGAAATTAAAGCAGTATGGGTGGAAGTCTTGATGGAGCAAATTGAACATAAGGTCATTCTACAATAACAGTGTGTAGAACAAATAGAACACTAGTAAATGCCATTAAGATTGTGGATTCTCTTGCTGTGATGTTAATTTGTGTATTTAATGGATACAATCTCATGCTTGAGAAACTTCAATTAAGAGGAAAATCCAAATGAAGAACTTTGGGTGACATTCACAATGGTTCCAAAGATTATAGAAGAGAGCCTGATAAGCATGTTTATTTGCATGTCTCTTGTTGTTTTCCTTAACAGAATAGCAATTTATGCCTTCAAGTAGTTTTGTACAATAACAAAGAATACTACCACAGATTAAATAACTGATGAACATTTAGCCAAAGAGCCTAGCAGGAATATAGCTTACAGTATGATTATACAGCACTACCTTCTGGGAAATTATAAAGGAAAAAAAGTCATTGATTTAGCTATACAAATTTGCCTCTGCAACTCACTTGACAAAAATCACATTTTTCTTTTAGGTGGGTCTAAAAAATTTCACGCAGAGAAGGTTTATTACTGATGCATGAAATTATGAGTAAAGGCTTTGGAGTGGCCTTGAACAAGAGAAGCAGTAGAGTAGCTGTGCATTTGATGTGTGATTTACTGGTGTGGCAGTCACAGGATGCCCACAAGAGTTCCAGATCCTTCACTCCAGAAGAGCAAGGCTGAGAATGCTGGTTATGCAGAATGATAGGGAAATCAAACCAATTATATAGGGAAAGATGGGGAACCAGATTGGCTGGAGCCTGAACAGCTTGGACCATAAGATAACCTTGAGGAGACAAGTTATTGATTGGGTTAAGAGAATGGAAAGCTAGAAGGACAGCCTGGGACCTTATATCTTTGTGAAGCTATTATATCATCTCTAGACTGTCTAATATTGGATTTCTTTTATATGAGAAAATATCTCTTAAGCCATTGTTTTGGAGCTTTTCTGTAGTACACAACCCAATCGAACAAAACAAATACACACAAATTTTAATTTAGAGGTTATAAGCATGGCAACAGGAACATAAGAATATACTAGATGGTCAGCTTCTATTCTCATGAAATTTTCAATATAATGGGAAATGTAGGCAAATTAATAAATAACAACAGCAACAACAGCAACAGCAGAGGCAATAACAATAATAAAATGTGAAAGTGTTAGTTTTTGCTTGTCTGGGAAACTCTTTTGCTTATCTTCTTCAAATCTGAATGATAACCTTGCTGGGAAGAGTATTCTTAAGGTGAAATTTTTTCCTTTCGGCTCTGATTATGTCATGCCATTCCCATCTGGCTTGCAAAGTTTCTGCTGAGAAATCTACTGATAGCCATATGGGGTTTCCTTGTATGTAATTACTTGTTTTTCTCTTGCTGCTTTTAAGATTCTCTCTTAACTTTTGACGTTATATGTGTCTTGATGTGGTTCTCTTATTTGGTTTCATCTTATTTGAAACTCTCTGGGCTTCCTGGGCTTGGGTGTCTGTTTCCTTCCCTAAATTAGGGAAGTTTTCAGCCATTATTTCTTCAAATAATTGCTCTTTCCCCTTCTCTCTCTCTTCTCCTTCTAGGACCCCTATAATGCCAACATTCTTATGTTTGATGTTGTTCTAGAGGTCCCTTGGTTAGCTTCATTTTTTAAAATTCTTCCTTTTCACTGTATTGTCTGCGTGAGTTCCAGTGCCCTGTCTCCCAGGTGGCTGATCCACTCTGCTGTCATCTAGTCTTTTGTTGAACTCCTCTAGTGTATTTTTTAGGTCAGTTATCATATTCTTCAGCTCTGTGGCTTCTGTTTAGTACTTTCTTATGTGTTCTATCTTCTTGTTAAGTATCTCCCTGTGTTCATCCATTCTACCACATTCGGTGAGCATCTTTATGACCATTACTTTGAATTCTTTATCATGTAGATACTTGTGTCTTGTTCTTTCTTTTCAAGCATATTTCTGTCTTTCTTCATTTGGCTTGGCTCTGTGTTGTTTCTATGTATGAGGCAAAACAGCTACCTCTCTTAGTCTTGAAGGAGTAGCCTTGTGTTGGTGATTCATTCAACCTTGCCCTGGCTCTTGGTTGTCTCATGAACTTTTGTGATTGTCTAAACTACAGGATTTATTTTTTTATATGTTGAGTTGTTGAGGGTGTGCTAAGACCTGTCAGTGATCCTAGGGACGGAATCTCATTTAGCATCTAATTTCAGGCTGATTGGAAGCCAGACCCTCAAGCAGCAGCTTTTAAAGTATGCAAATATATACAGTGTCGTGGGCCCCCAGTTGTAAACCTGCTGACCTCCAGACCAGGAGACCTGGAGGTGTCTCCTAGGTGACATTTGCAAAAATCAGGGCTCCAGACAAGTGCATAAGGTCCTTTATGGGTAGTCTCATTGAGCTATAGTGAGGTCAGGGATGGTGTCTCCCTGCTTATGGGTCCTGGGAGTGCCTCCTGAGCCTCTACATGTGTGGGAAACCTGAAGTGTGTCCCTTAGGCTGAAGCTCCAGGCTAAGTAAATTTATATCTGTGCAGTGCCCTGGCAGTGGTGGCCTGCCAAGTACTATCTTTCCAGTTGTTAAAGCCCCATGGAACTCTAGAACACCAGCTCTCTTGTCCACCAGGGCCAGGCGATGAAAGGGTACCATTTATGTGTATTTCTTTTACCTGCTGGCTTTAGCAAGACTACTGGAGAGTATAGTGGGTGGGCTACTCACTGTCCTCAGGAGGGCAGTAGGAAAATGTCTTGACTGCATGTGCCCGTGACTTCAGCAATGCAGTAAGAGAGTGCCTTGTCTGTTTGCATGCACTGCCTTCAGGCTGGGAGTGGAAGAATGCCACCGCTATTTGACTTGCCAAGCCAAAGGAGCACCACAACCACCCACATTCTCCTGCCCCAGCAAGTGCCCCGAGCACTTTCCCCCGACTCATTCCGGCATGGGGGTGGGAGGGTGCCATGTCCAAGCTCACCCACCTGTGCTAGTAGGATATGTGGAGTGTGTAGCAATGGCATCTGCCAACACCTCTACCTCTGGGGAGCACCTTAATGCCTACTCATCTCCAGCCAATACCCCCAGATCAACAATTGAATCTTCCCCCACATATAGTCTAGACATTTTTCAAACTGCTATTTTTTCACTGGGTTTAGGGGCGCGTGTGATTGCACACGACCCTCCAAGAGGGGACTCCTGGTTTCCTCTAGCACTTTGGGACCCCTGATGGCAGTCCCATTGGTTTTCCAAGCCAGATGTTCTGGACGCTCACCTTTCTAGTGCAGGTTTCAGGAGCCAGGGTGCCCAATGTGGGGCACCATTCCCTCACTCCTCTGGCAGAAACACCTGTCTTGGTGAGATTCCACCCTATTGTGTGTTGCTACACCAGACTGTGTCTCTGCCTCTCCTACCCAACTTGATGTGGTACTTTTATTCTTTGTTGTGCAGAACAGTCACTCTAGTTTTCAGATCTTTTTCAGGAAGAAATAATCCATTTGTCACTGTAGATTTAGTGTGTCCTTGGGAGGAAGTGAATTCAGGATCTTCCTAAACTGCCATCTTTCTGCTTATAGTTTTAATTTTACATTTGAAGAGAGGGGAAACAATCAGGTGGCAAATTTTGCCTCAGTATGAATTAGAATTATGGGTCCCTAAAATCAGTGGCTGTCAATCAAAGCCTAGACACTGGGTGATCTGATGAATAATTTAAAACTGATTTATTAACTGTGCAGAAGTGAAGTTAATCGTGCAGGGAGACACAATGTCAGTTGCCAGCAATTTACTATGTTTTTGAAAACCATAGGCAGCAATTTACAGAAAAGATTAGGCCAGTTACAGTACACACATGCCATTTTCCTGATTTAAGATGTCATTCTGAAAGCTGTAAACTGACAACTGGAGTTTGGAATGAGGTTATAAAGTTTATGAAGAACTGCTTTTACCTGAGAATGTCTATATTTCCGCTCTGGGAGACACCTGAATGCACACCTCCTGCTGGGATTAAACATGTGTATGCAAATGAGCCCTGTCAGAGAGGGTGAAGCACCTTCTCTCGGAACCATTAAGCACCTTTGCATGACTCAGTGCTCTAATGCTCTGACTCGTCCAAGAGAAAGCATGGTGATGGGCCTTTATTTCTTAGAACTGATGCTATTTCAAAGAAAACTATGAATACGTTTTATTAAGCCCTAAGGCATCTCAATAGATAGAATTACTTTAATCCTGTGCCAGAATTATTATTTTTTAGTTGCTTTTCAAAAGAGTATGGTATGAGCAAAGTAGAAAATCACCTTTGGATGGCACAGTAATAATTGCTGTGGGCAAGCTTCACAGAGGATGGATAAAATTAATGGACAGAACTTTAAGGAGAAGTAAGTTATCTGCACAGCCTCAAAGTATCTACCCCTAACCATTCTCTAATTACTGTGTTGGTTTTAACCTATGTCCACAAATTCTTTGATATTCGCCTTCCCTTTGGAAGATAAAACTTAATTTTCCTTTCTTTCAGTGTGGACTGGACATAGGATTTGCTCCCAAAGAATAGAGCGCAGAAAGGGGGAAATGGCAACATTACTGTGAAGAAATCTGTCAGACAGCACCTTAACCAAATCATCCAGCTTAGTATCACTAAGAATAAGCCATGTTGGTATCACGTACCCCCTGATACTATGTGATGAGCAGGGCACTTCGCCACCGTGATATCCTTCCTCAAAATTCAAAATTGTAGTGTAATTATGAAGAAACATCAGAAAAATCCGAATGAAGGACATTCTACAGAATAGCCAGTATTCTTTGAAAGTCTCTATGCCAAGTTCATAAAAATCAAGTAAAGACTAAAACATTTTCACAGATTGGAACTGCAACTAAGTTTAATAAATGAAACCTGATATCCTAGGTTGGATCCTGGAACAACAAAAAATATTTAAAGCAGGTATCAGTGGGAAAATTAGTGAAATACAAATAAAGGTCCCTAGCTTAGTTAATAGAATTTTACCAAATGTTAAGTTTTTAGTTTTAGTTTTGATAACTATGTCAGGGTTATGAAAGTTATTTACATTAGTAGAAGCTAGATGAGGGTACATGAGAATCCTCTGTACTATTGTTGAAAGTTTATGATTGTCTGAATCTATTTCAATACAAAAATTTTAGAAAAAAATTTTGAAGAAAAAGCTCAGTGGATGTTATGGGTTGCATTGTGTCCTCAAAAGATATATTGAAGTCCTAACCCCCAGTACCTCCAAATGTGACTTGATGTGGAAATAAGATCCTTGTAGACGTAATTAGTTAAGATGATGTTAAACTGAAGTAAGATGGGCCCTTAATCCAATATGACTGGTGTCCTTTTTTTCTTTTTAAAGATTTCACCCATTTATTTGAGAGAGAGAGAGGGAGAGCACAGAGGAGAAGCAGACTCCCCACTGAGCAGAGAGCCTGATGAGGGGCTCCCTCCCAGAACCCTGAGATCATGACCTGAGCTGAAGGCAGATGCTTAACTGACTGAACCACCCAGGCGCCCCATGACTAGTGTCCTTTGGGAAGACACACTGACACACAGGGAAGAGAACCCTGTAAAGACAGACACAGAGATTGGGAGTGCTGCAGGTTCGAGCTAAGGAACACCTAGGCTTGCTGGCCTCCCCTGGAAGCCAGGAAGAAGCAAAAAAGTTTCTCCCCTACGGGTTTCAGGGGAGCATAATTCTGCAGACACCTTGAGTTGAGACTTTCTAGCCTCCACAACTGTGAGACTGTTCTCTGTTTTAAGCCATCCAGTCTGTAGTATTTTGCTACATTAGGAAACTGATACAATTGAAAACTAGAGTAAAATTCTCTCCATGCTTTTTTTTAGTATGAGCTCTTTTAATCTCTTTTTTATTGGTGTTAGAGTTAGAAACAAAAATTCTTTTTCTTGAATTTTAAAAAAAGTTACATAAAGCTATATTTCCAGTAAAAATTGTAAACCCCACATGTCCTAAAGGATGGTGGCTCCTCAAAGGGCATTTATAAGACAGAGATACTATAATTCAAACGCCCTTGGGGGTACAGTCTGTGTTTGATCATTTCTCTGTGCTTGGGAAGAAAATAAACTTGCTGTATATATATAACTTTTTTTCAGTGTTCACATTAATTTATTAAATTCTTCGATGTTTTGCAGGCAGTTTAAACCTTGTATGTCAAGGTTCTTAATCGAAATTCTTACACTGAAATTGCATATGCCAGTAGTCATCATTTAAAATAAAAGTTGAAATTTTGTTTTTCATATGAAAACAGGGCAACACATCCTTTTTATTTAGCAATAAAATATATCTGAAGAGTGATACATACAGCTTCTTCTGTCTTATACAGTTTACTGTCAACCCTGATGATTTGTTTCAATAATTCTTTTCCTCTGTTTTTTTTCCTCTAAAAGGAAAAGAATGAAGACTGTTTAATAAATTACTTTATCTTTGATCGCAATTTTCAAGGGTAAAATATAAAATGGTAGATTTGAATAAAACTTGTGAGTTATTCACAAGTCAAACACTGAAGTGCTTTGTGAATAAAAATTGATATTAGACCATTATTCTGATTCTACTTAGGATTTTTTTTTCACTACTGCAAAAAGACACAACTGTTTCTTTAAAACAAATCATCAGAATTGACATTGCACTGTACAAGATGGATTATGCACCCAGATAAGGGGACAGATGAAACAAGAATACAACGTGAAAATAAATGGGCTGGGGGCTTTTGGTCTACTTTCAAAACACTATTTTGAAGACTGACAAATTCAGCTCTAAAATGTCTCGGCTGTCATTTTTTATTTTGCCATGCAGGGCTTTCCATGACAGATTTCAAGTTATACATTCCTGGCATACTTATGTTATATTAGGTAAAAGCCCAGCATGGTTTTGGAATGGCAATTGGCAATTTCGTTCATTTTTCTCAAGTAGATTTAATAATATAATACCTAGCATCTACAATCATTGTTAATAAAACTTAGACTTCCATTACCTTTAGACCATTTTAGTCCCTAAAAATAATAAATATATTCAAAATTATTACAAGTAGAAAAGTATTCTAAAATTCTTTTTAAAAATTTGACGGTTGAGACTAATCAGTGAAATCATATAGCTTTATTGTTTATTTTTTCCTTAAAGATATGGAGTAGGCATAATATAAAAAAGAAGTCCTTTCAGGCTGGATTTCTTTTCCCCTTCCTTCCACTGCCCCCTTCCAACCTAAGCTAGAGCCAGTGGGCCTCCGGCCTAGCACAGCTTTCACCATGGCCCTCAGCGATGCTGATGTGCAAAAGCAGATTAAGCATATGATGGCTTTTATTGAACAAGAAGCCAATGAGAAAGCAGAGGAAATAGATGTGAAGCAGAGGAAGAGTTCAACATTGAGAAAGGCCATCTTGTACAAACCCAAAGACTGAAGATTATGGAATACTATGAGAAGAAAATTCAGATGTCTAATTTGATGAATCAAGCAAGGCTCAAAGTCCTCAGAGCAAGAGATGACCTTATTACAGACCTACTAAATGAAGCAAAACAGAGACTCAGCAAAGTGTTAAAAGATACAACCAGGTACCAAGTGCTGCTGGATGGACTGGTCCTCCAGGGTTTGTACCAATTGTTGGAGCCCCAAATGATTGTTCATTGCAAGAAGCAGGATTTCCCTCTGGTAAAGGCTGCAGTGCAAAAAACAATTCCTATGTACAAAATTGCCACCAAAATAGATGTTGATGTCCAAATTGATCAGGAGGCCTACCTGCCTGAGGAAATAGCTAGTGGAGTTGAGATCTACAATGGGGATCGTAAAATTAAAGTTTCCAATACCCTAGAAAGCCGGCTGGATCTCATAGCCCAGCAGATGATGCCAGAAGTACGGGGAGCCTTATTTGGTGCACATGCCAACAGGAAGTTTTTGGACTAAACCTTTGGCGAGGTGGAGTTCATCCACTGCTCTCCTGCTCTAATGTGGAAGTTTCTGATATTTGAAGAAACAAGATATCTGTGTGGCTTCCTCTTCGCTGTTCTAATATTCTGTATTTATCAGTGGATCCTCTCTGTAGCTAATGCCCTTGGCCTAATTGTTAACATGAGAGAAAGCTTCACTTACTATGATCAGGAAACCTCCTTCTTAGCTTATCTAAAAGCAGCACGACTTTCATTTGCTTCTGTAGCATGAAGGTGAAGGTATCAGATGGTGGTTACCAGCGCTTCCCCGAGGCTCTGCTCTTCCTCTTGTCTTCTGCTGTCAGTTCTCGAGTCTAGAGGGTGATGTGTATGGTGTTCTCTGACATTCAGTCTCTGCTCTTTAGGCTTCAAATGCAGGGGGGGCATGCATTCCTGCCAGCACTAGTAGCGTCACTGTTCACCTGTCTGGGCCTAGAAGCGTTCCTTATCTGTAAATGTGATTTAAAATTTAAGCCATGACTAGGTCTTATCTATTAAAACAAAAGGTTTACATGGAAAAAAAAATAAGTCTTTTAAGAGGAGAATGTTAGCTTCTTTAGCATTAGCCTGCACCTCTTCCATGCTTAATGTCTTAACCTTCCAAATTCCATTCAAGCATCACTTTTTCTGTGCCTGTATGTCAACATGGGGGATGCTATGCTCTAGCACAGATTGGCTCACTGTCTCTGACCGGTTGCCAAGCTTCTACAGGCAGATTCAATGTCCTATTAGTCTTTACAATCCTGGGACATAGCAAGTGGTTGGCACAGAGAAGACATCAAATAAAGTCACAGTCACATCTTAAATTATATGTCAGATGGCTAACATGGTTATATAATCATGGATATGGAAGCACAGAACACTGAAAAGACAAGCACAGTGCCACTCATAGAACATGCTAGAAAGGCTGCTTATAGTTCATGCCCAGGAAACTGAGCTTTCTTTATCAGAGCATCTTTCAGGTGATGCTCCTTTCACAGACACAATACCCTTTTTCTGAAAAACAAGTCATCATATAAATTTTTAAATTATAAATTTTTAGTTTTTGCATTTTATATATATATATGTTTGTACACATGTATGTGTGTATAGTATAATATAGTGTTAGAATATTTTTTTCCTTATTAGGAATTCCTATTAGAAATGTACTCAGGAAACACTAGTGTTTCCCCCGAAAATACACTGTGAAATGCTGAGCCAAGGTTTTAAGTGAAAATACCAAGTTTCCTTTTGAGTATATCCACACGAATTTTAAGGTGCTTTACTCTTTTCAGTTCTGTAGGTTTGAAAATATATTCTTAGATTGAAATGAGTTTGAAGAGCCAAGTATCCACTAATACAATTTTGGTACAAAATCTTTAATTAGAAGATAGGCTATCAATGGCCCTGAAGAATTATGAAAGAGAATAAATTCACACCCTTTCTGGAATGGAAATTTTACTCAAACTTAATTAAAACACATCCTTGTCAGGTTTTTCCTACCTGAGGGGAAGTGTTCCATCTCTAGCTCATTCTGCGGAGGGGGAGGCCAAGGGCCTGAGGTTGAATGGCTGTGCGCTACAGGGACAGAACAGGACAGCTCCCACAGGATTCTCAGACGATATGCGCAGAGCTGCAGTACGGGGTTGGCAGCCTGCTCCTCCTGACCGCAGACCCTCACTCTGTGGCCCAACAGCTGGCTGACTAAGCAAGCCCCCTAACCGCACTCTGCTTCAGTTTCTGCTTCTGTAAAAATGAGTTTAAACCTCACAGGGTTGCTCTGGGCATTATTTGAAGGAGGAAGTTTATTACACAATCTTTATTGCTCTTATTATACAATATTTTAGAAATTAAAAATGAAATGATTTCTAAAGATATACATTCCTGTTCTTCTGATTCTCCAAGTAATTACTTTTTGGATTTTGTGTGTGTGTTCTGTGTTTCTATTACCAACTCCAGATTCAAATAATTTAGCATCTAAAGCCACACAAGAATTCACATGCACACACACTGACATGCAAACACACATGTGCAAACACATACTCATCCTATGATTCTGTCCTTCCCTGCCAAGTAGTACTAGAGGAAACATCTTTCTGCCCTCAAAAGATGAAATATGCAGGGGCGCCTGCGTGGCTCAGTCGGTTAAGATTCTGCCTTCTGCTCAGGTCATGATCTCGGGGACCTGGGATCAAGCCCCACATCAGGCTCTCCGCCCAGCTCAGCAGCAAGTCTGCGTCTCCCTCTCCCTCTGTGATCCTTCTCTCTCTTGCGGTCTCTCAAATAAATAGATAAAATCTTTTTAAAAAGATGAAATATGCAGTAGTAACCACCAACTTTTAAAGTATAAATCTCTCAGAAATTTTAAAAAATCATGTCCTTAGCAGTTCAAAGAAAAGTCTCAGCTTGAATATAAAACCCTCTCTTTAGGACTAAATGTAAGTATATGTAAATACTCAATATAAATTGAGCATATGTAAATTTAAGATATTAAATTGGTAAATCGTAGCTGCCCACGTGACAATATTTTGGTCAGTGTCCTTCTGTAACTTCACTGACACTGATTGAATGCTTTATCTTCTCCAGGACCTTTCTCATACACTAGATTGCATTTGTAAAAGCATGGCTGACAAGTGCTAGAGAAATAAATTTTTTGTACATTTTTCAATGCATTGATTTCCTAAATGAAAGGAAACTATGCCATGATATAAATTCTGCTACAAAGGACGGCAAGAGAGAACTAAGTATGTAAATTTTAAATTCGTAGAGGACGATGATAATAACTATTGCTGGTAAACTACACAACTGTTAGCAAATCTCATTGCTGCATTACAGAAACATAAAAACTATACTCTTACACTTTTTTAAGAAAATATGATTATTTCTGGGCGCCTGGGTGGCTCAGTTGTTAAGCATCTGCCTTCATCTCAGGTTGTGGTCCCGGGGTCCTGGGATCGAGCCCCACATCAGGCTCCCTGCTCAGTGGGAAGCCTGCTTCTCCCTCTCCCACTCCCCCTGCTTGTGTTCCCTCTTTCACTGTGGCTCTCTCTGTCAAATAAATAAATAAAATCTTTAAAAAAAAGAAAATATGATTATTTGTAATGAACGATATTCTTTATCTTTTATTTAAAAATGTAGAATTTCCTATTTCATGCATACACCAACAGAAATCAAGGTTTTTTTAAAAAATAAAATTAAATTTCAGTACTTTATTGGGAAAGTATTGCTTAAAGTTTCTTATTCTAGTGAAGAATATTTTAATGAAAAAAATTAAGTAGCAGACAAAACCAGACATAAAACAAGTATATTTCCTCTTTCATGAGTAGGAGTCTTTGAAGAGCACCTCTGAGACTGCTCAAAGTTCCCTAGTAATTGTCACCTCTTTGCTACATGTGACAAGCAAGCTTTAGAAAGAGATGCCTGGCATCTCTTGAAATAGAATATGCATGCAAATGAGCTTCCTTTCTCAGCCAACCCTGCTGGACAAGGTGGTTTCTACCCATGTCCTACCCCACCGGAAAGCTCTAGTAGGAAGACACTGTTAAGATCGCAATGGAATGAGCAATGGACATGAAAGCCAGAGTTTCCTGCATAGAAAGAAAATAAAGACATCAACAAGTAGCAGACCTCACAGAAAGTGTTCTTCGGAGTTGCATTTGTGGTCCATCAAAAGGAATCCTCCGTGTCCACTCTTCTTGTTCTTTGGATTCTTGTTTTTTGAGCCTAGATGGACTTCCAGGTCTTTCTGTTTCTACAAAGGGTGGAAATCCTGTAATTCATGAGAGTCCATGGTGAATGCATTCTAGAGGATCAAGGTGCATGACAGTGCATATAATAGGACAGAAAGAGACCTTCCAAAGGTTGAAATTCAAGGGTTGGGGGAGTCATTCTGGGGCCTGGGATCAAGGTCTTAAAGTCTCAAACATGGTGGTAAGAAACAGAAAGAGGCGGTGAGGAACAAGAATGCACAGTGGAAGGGTCCGGTTTCTACAGGGTGAAATATGCATATTTTAAAATATATATAAATATAAAAATAAATACAAATAAATATATAAATATATAAATATAAATAAATATAAATAAAAATAAATAGATAAATACAAATAAATATAATAAATATGAATCCATGGTTATATATTTAGGTCTTCCACACCTGCATTCCAGGGGCCAGAGGTAAGGGGAGGGTAAGTGGAAATGAGACACAGAGTCAGATAGAGGTGAGATAGGCTATGAAATGTATCACCCATGTGTCAATTGTATCCTGGGTGCAATGGGGATATCCTCTAAGTTGCCTGAGAGGATCTTCTGATCTACAGGTAAGTGCACCTGGCTAACCCTCACAGTCACAGATTTAATAGATAATAGAGCAGAGCTATATAGAGTGGTGTATGACCAGGCTCTGATTGCCAAAAGCAGCAACACTTATTAATATTTCTGATACTATTTCTTTTTCTCAAGCCAATCCCCAAGTAAATAATTATTACAAAAGGTGGCCGCAGGCACCTGGATGACTCAATGTACTGAGCAACCAACTGTTGTTTCAGCTCAGGTCATGATCTCAGGGTCATGAAATTGAGCCCCACATCGGGCTCCCCGCTCAGCATGGAGTTTGGCTTGAGATTCTCTCTCTCCCTCTCCCCTGACCTCCCCATCTGCCCCTTCTCTCACTCACGCCCACACACATGCTCTCTCTCATAAATAAATACAGGAATAAATAAATAAATAAATAATCAATCTTTGGGGGAAAAAGAAAGTGGCCCAATTCCAGGCTGCTTGTCAAATGCTACTGATTCTACCTCACTCCACAATCAAATGCTATCTGGCCAGTTTACCTAAAGTAAAACCACTTCCCCAACAGAGGCAATCAATCACCGATGATTCAGATTCCTAGTAATGTATATGAAGGATCTTGGATGTCCCCTTATCCCCACATTCCTCTCATTTTCTTCCTCATTTTTCCTTCTCTTTGGAAATCTCTTAATGCTTAAGTGATTTTTTTTAAACATTTTATTTATTTATTAGAGAGAGCGTGAGCATGGGGAGGGGCAGAGGGAAAGGGAGAGAATCTCTAGCAGACTCCCTGCTGAGCGCAGAGCCCACAAAGGGCTAGGCACTGGCCTCCATGCAGGCTCTATCTCTCGACCCTGAGGTCATGACCAGAGCCAAAATCAGAGTTGAGTGCTTAACCGACTGAGCCACCCAGGTGCCCTAGGCTTAGGTGATTCTAACCCTCTTGTCCCTGTAGGATGGAGCAGTCTCATACCATAACTAGCCTTGCTTAGAACTGGCCCTGGAGACATTAACTACTTTGTTTATATCAGTGTGCTGTCAGCTAAAATCTCTGCACTGTTCTGCCACCTCCGGAGGCAGGAAAAACTCTCAATCAGACTTCCACACTTCCTATTTAAGATGGTATTTAAAGCCAAGGGACTGGATGAGATCACCTATGACCTGAGGGGAGAGAGAAAAGAGAAAGAGAACATGGCTGGACCTGGGAATTCTAGCATGCAAAGGGCTGGTCAGAGAGAGGGAAGCCACCAAAAGATGTCAAAAAGAGTAAGAAAGTGAAGTATAAGAAAAGCAAGGAGAGTGATGTTATCGAAGAGAAAAAATGTTCTAAGAATGAGAGATGTGGTGAACCAGGCCAAATGCTACTGAGAATTATAATAAGATAAGGAGGGAGAAATGACCACTGGTTTTGACAGAAGAGAAATCTCTGCTGTCTTCAACAGGAACCCTGTCACAGTCAGGTGAGGAGTGGCGCTCCCTAACACTATATGGAAGGAGGAATGGAAGAGAAGGATTTGGAGACCATGTTCCCAGTTTTGTTACCAAGGTAAGTAGAAAAACAAAGTAGTAACTGAGGAAAGGTAAACATTCAGGGGAGCGTTGGATTTTTTGTTTTGTTTGTTTTGTTTATTGAAATATAGAAATATAGAAATATAGAAATGGGAATGATCCAGTTGGGAGAAAAAAAATGATTTTTGGAAGAGAGGGGACAATTGTGGAGGTGGTCTTGAGTGAACTAGAGATGATGAAGTCTAAAGAACAAGTTGAGGGATTTGATTCAGGCACAGAGATATTCAAAAGAGAGAAGGAAGGAACTATGGATGCAGGGGAAGTAGGGAATTAGATTTGATTATGGCAAGATGCTGTGATTTTCTTCTGGTTGCTTTTGTATTCTTTTGTATGCTGACTTGTGTCAACAAAGGAATCCAGTGGGTCCCTTCTGAAGATCCCTGAGGCAGGTCCAAGTTAGATATGTTTTCTGTCCATCAAACTTGGTCTAGAGCATGCAGAAGCATCCCTGCGACTGTTTCTAATTTACTTCCTTTGAATGTTCCCTCACAGTCCTCCAAATTTTTCTAACTCCCAACAACATGGTAGAAAAAGCCATAGACTTTGCCGTAGGATTGAAGAGAACAGCTTTATTTTCTAGATGAAAGAAATCCCCAAATAAGATTATGCAGTTTTGCTAATGGTTTTAGAGAATACTTGAAATACTTATTGCATTTTTTTGACTACCGTTCATCAAGTTATGCAGTACTGCTGCACCTACAAAACAGGAAGGTGATTAAAGTAATTGTCAGGCCAGCTGAACTTTGCTTAAAAGAAGCTGCCTCATTCCCGTGGATGGGTCTTTGTCGCTAAGAGATTAGCCATGAAATACCTAGTCACAATAACAACAATGTTCTCGGAAGCCCACAAATGCTTTGTACCATGTTTGCTCTCTGTAGGCTTGTCATAGATAAGCCAGTCCGAGGATAGCTGGCATTCGGGAAAACTGCATCAGTGTCAATTAAAGGCTAATCTTGGCACTAAGTTCCCAAGCACAGGGAAATGTTTCCAGGATAGAATACAGTGCAAATCCAAGAAGAGATCACTTCTAAATAGGAAAATCATGGGATTACCTTCATGGAAATACGTAGGAGGACTAATAATTTAAAAAAAAACTCTAGGTATAACCTTCCCCTGTGCCACAAATCTCACAAATTTTTTCGGAGCCTTCTTTTGAATGAGTTATTTCCACTTAATTCCACTTACCTGTGCTTTTAAACCCATACGGGGAAATGGCTGGCAGCCACAGAGCAGGTCCTTAGAGTTTTGTTATTCCATTCTGTTTTTTAGTTTCTTTCTGTCTTACTCTCTTTAAAAACAGAGGTGGTAGGCAAATTACTTCGTCAACTAGAATTGAGCCTTTTCTAAACATGTATATCCCTCCTATTTACCTTAGCTGATATTTGGCGCTGATTTTCAAAGTCCTGTCGTTTTTTTAAAGTAGTTCATAGGGAAGCCAGTTCTAGACACAAATCTTTGTTAGTACACACAAAAAGGAGACATAAATCTCCTATAGAAAGAAAAAGAAAGAAAGGAAGGAAGGAAGGAAGGAAGGAAGGAAGGAAGGAAGGAAGGAAGGAAGGAAGGAAGAAGGAAGAAGAAGAAGAAGAAGAAGAAGAAGAAGAAGAAAGGAAGGAAGGAAGGAAAGGAAGGAAGGAAGGAAGGAAGGAAGGAAGGAAGGAAGGAAGAAAGAAAGAAAGAAAGAAAGAAAGAAAGAAAGAAAGAAAGAAA